>NC_050578.1:161649563-161939563 GCF_011100635.1 Trichosurus vulpecula | reverse complement strand
CTTTTATCCCTTGGGAATTTGGCTTTTATCTACTTCTTCTCTAAGAAGGTGATTTTTTTAGTGATTTTATAGAGCCATGCTTTTTTTCTATTCCACCGTCTTGGTCCTCCCCACTCTACTGTCAAAATTTTTTTATACCAAATATTTTATTAGTTTCACATGTGACAATAAACTTGTTTAGTCATTTCCCAATCAGTAGACTTCAATTTTGTGTCAATTTTTTACTACTATGGAAATGCTGATAATAGAAATATATCTATATCTATGTTTTGTTTTGTGAACAACAAAATACATAATCTCAGCATATATCTTCATTTTACATATAGATGAGGCCTTATATATTATACATAAAATTACACATTATATACCCATACACACACATATGTGTATGTATATATAAATGTGTATTTATTTATGTGTGCATGTGTTTATGTATATTATATGTGTGTATCTTTTAAAAAAAATCCCCTTTGGCATTTATGTGATATGTGTATCAAAGCATGTAAACATTTAGTCATTTGGGAAGGAAGGAACAAGGGAAGGAGGAAAAGAAGGAAGCAAGGAAGGAAACAAGGGAAGGAAGAAGCATAAAAGGAAAAGATAAAATAAATCAAGAGGATTGGTGAAAGAAAAAAGAAAGATACATATACAAAAAGAGAAAAATTGAGAGACAGAGAAAGGAAAAGGCTGAATAGGTAATGAGGGTTATTAAAATCTACTTACTACATCCTGTTTTTACTCACGCTATTTTTTCTCAAATCTTTGTACCTTTTGTCTTTGTATTTTGGAATGCCAATTAGCTAATTAACCACAATTCAGTGTTTTTTATCCCTTAAAACCTTTCTGTTTAATGGCTTATTTTGAATATAAGGTAGTGGCTAAGGAGCTAAGACATTTTTTTTAATATGAAGAAATTAACCTGATTTTTAAAATCATACTTTTATTTTGAATCATTTGCTAATAGCATTTTGGAAATTAGTTTCTAAAAATTAATCCATAATCATTTGAGTTTACAAAACACATTTATATAAAATTATATTTTAATCCTATACTTAAAATGTTATATTTGGATTTTAAATGATTTTGAGAATAACAAACATGCTTACCAGCATCATTGCTTGTTAGTAAAATACTGCATTTGTACATGCTCAGAATAATTTTGAATTCATTTTGATTAGAGCAAACCACTTACTCTCAAGAGGTTGACAAACGTTAAAGATTTCCACTTTAGTGGTTTACACTGACATCAAAGTTGTATTGCATCTTAGCAAAGATCTGTTTCCTTGGCAACACAAAGTATACTGTTCATTTCAGGAGAGCCAAAAGAACCAAAAGAGATTTTATTTTCACATTAAATACCATAGCTTAATATGGATAATTACATTGTGCAGAATATAGGATTCTAATTAAAAGGATTCAGCAATCCTCTTAAGCAGAATAAAAGCCATGTTGTTTTGTCAATGAAAGTAAATATTTTTTAAAAAGTTTCTTTCAATGATACAAAAAATCAAGATAATCTTTTTTAATATATAAGCATCATGTAAAATACAGTAAAATAAGGGATAGTCTAGTTTCAACTCTACACTAAAGTATAACATAACTAGTCAGCCTTTCAGACCCTCAGTTTTCTCACCTTCAAAATTAGAAAGTTTGACTAGCTTTTCTAAAGTCTCTTCTCGCTCTAACGTTCTATGACTTTATGATTTCTGTACCTGATGGGGAATTTAGTGGAATATTTGCATGTACTATGGTCATGTAATGGCTGTGCAGCTATAGATTGAAAACAACCAATTGATCCTACTGCGTGTCTCCTGTTAATAGTTTCTTGGTCATTGTGAGAAGGTGGGAGAATAGGACGGCAACCGAACAGTGTGGGATAGTTCAACACCATTGGCCAAATATTGTAATCAGGTATTAAATTCTAAACAGTTGGTTCAGACAAGTCTATTCCTTCTATAAGAAGAAGTTGGAACATTGAGGTGTGTACTAAGCAGGGTCAACATTAAAGTCAGGATGAATAACTCACACAGATAACCCACCTTTGAAATATGACTGTAAGTTCTTCTGGCTGAAAATATAGGGAGACAGTATGCTATGTTGGATTTGTAGTTGGAAGATTTGTTTCAAATAAACTTGGGCAAGATTATAAGCTTTGTTGGGGCAGGGTCTGTCTGTTACCTCTTTTTGTATCCCCTGTACTTAGCACAGTGCCTGACACAAAGTAGGTGCTTAATAGATATCATAGATCGATGGATGGAAAATATTCCACCTTTCTGGACCTCACTTTCCTCATCTATAAAACAAAGGTTTCAGCTTAGATTATCTCTAAGGTCACTTCTGTCTCTAAATCTAGGATACTGTGGAATCATTTTCTCTCCTGTCACTGTGACTGAAATCCCACCATTAGTTTTCTTCTACTAGAGTCCTGAAAGCTTTAAAGGAAAAAGCTTTTGTACATCAGAGTTTGAATTCCTGTCATGGAGGGATTGCACTACATGGCTTTCCATGAGGTCCCTTCCAACTCACAGATTCTATGACTCCATATGTCTGAAGGGAAGACATTTGATGCAAGGTTGTTCTGGTAGCAAGTAAAATACACAGAAGGAAAAATGTATTCCTCCTCTACGAAAACCAGACTTTCTTTGCAAAATAAACTAGGTCCTACTTTTCCTTCTGAAGTGGCTTCAATTCTTCAGAGAGAAGAATTTCTGGTGTTGCCTTTGCAAGTTAAAAGCCCAGTTTTTCAAGCTTGACTGGATATGTCAATGATATAGCGATGATGATTGTTTATCTTGCCTTTAATAATAGCTAATATTTATACTGGGGGCAGTTAGGTGGTGCAGACCTCGGACACTTATTAGTTGTGAGACCCTGGGAAAATCACTTAACCCTCTCTGCCTCAGTTTTCTTATCTGTAAAGTGAACTGGAGAAGGAAATGTCAAACCACTCCAATATCTCTGCCTAAGAAAACCCCAAATGGGATCCTGAACAGTCAGACACAACTGAAATGACTGAACAGCAACAACATGTACATTGAGCTTTATGTTTTAAAGTGTATTATATTATTTGATCACATTAACCCTGTGAAGTTGGTGTTATTATCCCCACTTTACAAATAGGGGGACTCAGTCTGAGAGAAATTAAGTTACTTCCCTAAGATCACATAGTGAGAAAATTTGTGAGGCAGGATTCAAACTCAATCCATCAACATTTATTAACCACCACATGTCAGGACTATGCTAAGTGCTGAGAACACAAAAAAGAGTCAAAGTACAGTCTCTGCCCTTATAGAGCTCACAATCTAATGGGAAGAAAATACAAGCAAACAAAAATATACCAACAAGCTATATACAGGGTAAAAAGGAAATAATTAACAAAGGGAAGGCACAGGAATTAAGAGGGTTGGGGAAAGGCTTCCTGTAGGAAGATGGGATTTTCATTGAGGCTCAAGGGAAGCCAGAGAAGCCAGCCAATGGAGATGAGGAGAGACAAAGCATTCCAGAGAAAATGCTCAGGCCTTGCTTATTCTGGATTCATCACTCCATTCGGTGTGATACCTAACTGACACTTCGAACAGAAAGGTTGTATCTTGATTACTAACACACGTTCCCATGAAAATGAAGAGAAGGCAGGTGACATGAAGAAATGATTCAACATAGATTAGTTTCAGGTGTACCAATTTCAGATGAACATATTGTCCTTTTGCATTTTCTGCCTCAGTTTCCTTAAATATAAAGTGGGCATAATAATAGCACCTACTTCCCAGGGTTGTTGTTAGGTATTAAATGAGATAATAATGACAAAACACTTAGCACTGTGCCTGGCACATAGTAGGTGCTATATAGGATAAATGATAGGAATAAATAATAATAATATATACTATTATATTTACTAAAGATCAATAGTTTATTACTATTAGATTATGGCATTGGAAAAGTCTCTTAATTTTTTTGGACTTCAGTTGCCTCATTTTTACAGCGGGTTTAAAACTAATTTACCTGTGTGAAGATGTTAGCCTGGGCCAGGAGACCTCTTGGGGTGCTTTAGTGTTCTAAGATCAATAATTTCATTTAAGAATGAGAAGCAACATGTCATGGCAAATGAGTGGCTATCTAGTTGGGAAGATTTGGGTTCAAGTTCTGTTTCTAATATATAAGCTATGGTAAAGCCAGTTCCCCTTATCAATGAAACCACAGGTTCAATCGCCCATTCACTCCCAATGAAAACAAAAGGTAGAATATAAAGATTATCCCTGGACCACTCAGGATTAAAAAGGACAGCAGCACTAACTGCTAATTACCATTTGCCAGTACAATAGATTGGAAAACTGGAAATGGTCTCTGGGTCACAAAGTTCTGTTGTTAAGAACATAGTGTTAATGAATCCAAGATCATGAGTTCAATCTTTCTATGAACCAGCTAGACACACAGAGGATCACTTTATTCCAGGCCAAAGCTATCCCTGAGTCCCAGCCAGCTGTCTCACAAATGTGAACTGTGGGTCAGAAGATAGCTCAACATAAGCCATTAACCCTGGAAACCCTAGAAAAATAGCTCAAATATCTGCCTCACTTTTTTATGAATGAAAATAACCAAGATGAGACAATACTAATTTTGCTCTGGATTCCACACATCTTTCTATTCAACCAAAAACAGGGAAATTGGTTGATTGGACAGAGTATTAGGTGGAGCTACCCCAGCAGGTCCTCTAAATTTGATAGTATATTATTCTTGATAGATATTATATTATTCTTGATAGATATTGTATTCCTGATGAGATTTGCAAGTTCATTGGGAAAGAGAGCAATAGGGAATGGGGCCAACGATGTCACTGAAATTATAACCGACAACTCTTGGATGAGAGGACTCCATCTACCAATACATATGGGTACCTTTTCTGCAAATTAATGCCTAGGTCACCAAAGAGTTAGGGTAATTGTCCAAGGTTATACAGCTCATATGTGTCAAAAGCATGGCTCAAAGCAGCATTCTCACTATTATGTCACTAACACTCATCAGGAGGGAGGGCATTGCATAATTGTTTGCATACATTTTTCTCTAACACCTGGTGTATTCCTGCTAGCAAGATCCTCTTCCAATACCTCATTGAGGCATAGAGATTTTATGCTGAGGTCTCAAAGGCTAAGCCAGAGAAGGCAAATCTCTGGAATTTCCTACTAAGTTAGAAAGGCTTCAAATAGGGACCAAGATAAAGACCATATGAATGTCATGCAAGAACTAACATAGCTAAGTTTAGAAGCACTTATCCTCAGACAAATATCACCTTATGATTTTATTTTTTGGCCTTAGGAAGGCTCCAAAGTGTCCATACAGGGAATGTCCTCCCTAACTGAAGGAAAGGTTCTTGAAATATTTGCAAAATATGCACTAAGGATGATATGATCATAGATTTAGAGCTAGAAAGAATGTCTAGACTGACCTCATTTTACAAATGAGGAAGGTGGCATCCAAAGAAGTGTCATGATTTTCCTAAGACCATACATTTAGTAAATGGTAGTGCCAGAACTTGATCCAGAACCTCAGATTCTGAATTTTGCACACTTTATACTATCCCACGATGTCCTACTCCATGAGATCTCAGAATATTATTTTTAGGACAGAATTTAAAAAATAAAAAGGCAACAGTCCTGATTATGGCTTGTTCTAACTTCATTCTTTCATAGATTCATAGAATTATAATTAAAAGAAGGGATATTTTATCTATACTGGTATGTATGTATGTATGTACATATGTATGCATGCATGAATGCATAAACTGAGACTCAGATTGGCAGTTTGTCTAAAGTCTTTCTGATAAAACTTTTGCCTAATATGCTTACTCTGTACTCCTCCAATTGTACTGAGTATTAGTTTACACCATGGAATAAAATACATCATAAATGCCATTGTCCACTGAGCAACTAGGATGGAGTTACCATTGCTTGATGAATGAGGGCTTCCTGAGGAGAAAGTTACCTTCTCCTTGGGCAAGGATGTTATCCTTATCCAAACCCAAGCCCTTCATGAATACCCTGAATTCTACTGCCTCCCTACTACTCTGAGAGTTTACCCCCATTAACAACCCTATTGTTCTCACTCATCTTCAGTGTCATTATTGGCTTCTCTTCTCATATGATTCCACATAAACAAGAAAGTGGTGGGGAGAATGGTTATCACCGGAATTCACTTTCAATGAACTAGTTAAATGATGCTCTCTCTCTCTCTCTCTCTCTCTCTCTCTCTCTCACACACACACACACACACACACACACACACACACACACGCACACACACACATAATGCACGCACGCACATACATACACACATGAATGCACAGAGAGTTTGATACAGAAATACATTTAACTCAAGAAGGAAGCAGGAAGATAAAAGTAAGAGGAAAGGGGTAACATAAGAGGGAAGATAGACTTAGGGAAAGGGTAGTCTTAAGCAAAACAAACTATACTCTTGGAGGAAAGAGAAGTATTTAAGAAGAAAGGGGTAAGTATGTGTGATTAAAAGGGGGTAGGAAAGAGTTGTAAGCAACTAGCATTTTAGAAATACAAAATGATCATAGCTTTGAATATGAATGAGATGAACTCACTTCCAAAATTAAAGAGGATAATAGAATGCATTGCAAAGCAAAATCCATCATTATCTTGTTCACAACAAAATTGTAAAATAAAGATTCACAGAAGCTTAAAACAATCATGATGTCAAATACCCCAGTCCTCAAGACACTTAATTAAAATAAGTAAACAATGAAATTAGATTTTTATGAAAGATAGCAGACATAAAATAATATAAATAGCATATCTACCAAATATTATAGCATCTAAAAATTTAACAGAAAAGTTAAATGCATTACGGGGAAAAATAAACCATAAAATTATAATAATAAGAGACTTCAAATATATACTTTTAAAGCTTAGGTAAACCATAAGAATGAAGATAAGGTCCTGGAAAGAATTTAAGTAAATGTGATTATGACAGTTCTCTAATGATTACTGAATGGGAATAGAAAGGAGTATACATATCTTCACCTGTGTGTGGCACCTTAATGGAGACTGACTATATATCAGGGCATAAAAGCTTCACAAATGTATGCAGAAAAAAACCCAACACTATTAAACCCATTCTTAAATGACCACAATGCCATAAAACATTCAGTAAAGGGGCATTGAAGAAAAAATTGAAAATTACATGGAAACTAAATAACTTAATCCTATAGAATTGGTAGACCAAAGACTAAATCATAGGAATGTTCAAAACTTTCTTTAAAGAGTATGACAACAATGAGGCCATATACCATTTTTAAATGATGCATACAAATTAGTCACTAAAGAAAAAATATATCTCTAAACAGTCTCCTCAATAAGAGAGAGAAAAAGAACAGATCAACTAATTGGCCATGCATGTAAAACAAAAGAAAACATTTAAAAATTAGACCATTAAAGTTTTATGGGAAAAAATTAAACTTTTCCCCACAAAATTAAAAATTTTTTATGGGAAAATTAAATAAGAAATACTGGAAATCAAAGAAGAGATTAACAAAATTAACAAATAAACAAAACCACATTTAAGTATTAAACAAAATCAGAAGCCATTTACAAATAATAAAATGGGTAAGCCATTAACTAATTTGATTAAAAAGATGACAAAAACCCTATTACTAATATCAAAATAAAAAAGGAAAATTCACCAAAAATGAAGGAAAAATAAAGATTATTATTCAAAACTACTTCCCCAAAGCATATAGGGAAATGCTAATAAATCCTTCAACATAAATGAAATTGATAAATATTTTAGAAAAATCTACCCAAACTAATCCCAAAAAAGTAATTGAAAAATCAGTTAATGATCTCTCATAGGGAAAAAAGAAACAAAAGAAGGAAAAAAAGACAAAAAACAGAAAAAAAAATTCTGTGATCAAATGGATTTATAAATGAATTTTATCAAACATTGAAAGCAAAATTAGTTCTAATAATATATAGTGTTTATAAAAATAGGAAAAGAAGGGATCCTTCCAGACTCCTTCTATCATAGAAATATAGTCTTAATATCTCAACCAAGGTGAGTCAAAATAGAGAGGAAACTGAGATTCTGGGTGGTTAAGTGGCTTATCTGATCTTGCTGAAAGTAAATGGCAGATCTAATTTTTAAGTTTAGATTCTATTATCTTTCAGGTCACACACCAACTTTTATTTTTATCATTTTTTACCTCTAACTTTAAAAGAGCGGCCTAGTAGTGGTTGATGATTTTACATCCCACTTACTTATACCATTCTTTAGAAATTGTGGGCCTTTTAGTACTTTCTTTCTTCATAACAATTGAAACCTGTCACTCTGTCTCCTTATGTAAATGATATTCCAGTAAAGAAGAGAGCACAAACTCCATGTTATCAGTTTTGAATACTGGTTTTCATATCAATGACTGACAAGAGTGTTATTCGAATAGGGCTTTTTAGAATATTCAATCACTTATGTGCTGCGTATTTATTACCCAGCGGCATATATGAATCAGGCATTCTTTACATAAATTAAGTTATGCAAATGCTCTTTAGAATACAGAGTCTATTATATTTCCTAGTCATAAAATTGCCTTTGGGCTTCAGGTCAATCATTTAGCTTTGCAAACTTCCCTACAATTTACATGAGGTATCACATCTGATTCTTTGCAAAAGCCTCAGAGGAAAGTGGATATGTCAAATAAAGCACTTTAAATTACTGAAAGCCGGAAATTTTTCTCTCATTGTACATTTCAGCCTTTGAGCTGATTTCTCATCTTAATTTATATATAGCTTCCATGGAACCAATCTGTAAGGGGAGCAATGCAGTCTTGTTTGTATTTCCCTTCCAGATACAAAAATTGTGTACATTTTCCAACGTAGACTGGGTCTTTGTTACAATGAATATATAGAGCAAATAGAAATTAAGCTAAACTTAGGGGTATGGTTGTACTTACCATATCTGGTGCTGGGACACAGAATATGGAAAGGACACTTGGAAGCACCCTTGCTCAAAAAATATAAACCTGCCTGCGCCCTTAACAAGTTCTTTTAAAATACAAATAATCTTTGAAACTTTTAAACCCCATTGATTATTTACAGCATTATTTGCTTATGGATTCATATTGCTTAAGGATTAACGTTCATAGTCCTTTAGGGGCACTGAAGACACTCCAAGATGTGACAAGTTCTCCCCTCTTCAACCTTATTTCATGTCTCCATGTACTCCAAGTTCTGGCCAAACCAAACTGCTTATTATATATTTTCATCCATCAGACAGAATTTTGCATTTTATGAATCTACCCAGTATTATTTGCCTTTGAACTTATTGTGCATGCCTTCTACAAAGTAGAAGGCAGGCACCATAAGTGATCTATCCTTGTATAACTGATATCCAGGTCTAATATTCTGTTCATAGTAGGCACTTAGTATTGATAAAGTGACTTGTTGGTTGACTTAATACAAATAGATTTTTTCATATATAAATATGCTTCAAAAAGGGAATGGATTTCAAAGGCTTGGAAAAAGAGGATGAGGATAAATTTCTGGCAATGATGCTATCCTGGGGGACATTGGGATTTCAAACATGCAGATAAAGTTGGGATATTTGGGCAATATCTGTTTGCAATATTAACGTTTGCTGTTATGAGTTCTTTGGAGCCACTTTGTAACTTTTACAATGATAGAGAAAACAGTAGAAAGACAAAGGGAGATTAGTCCATATTTTCTGAGGGGCTGGAAGAAGTGGGGCAAAAGTCAGTCTTGTTAGTTCTCTTCAATGAACACCCCTAACCTCCCTCCTGCCTATCCCCCCCCAAAAAAAGAAAGAGGAGGGGGATGACTTAATGGAGGTAGCTCCTGAAATCAGTTTTCTTAGCAGTTTCCTTCATCTCTTTTTCCATTAGGGAAAGAAGAACCCTTGGGGATGCTGGCTTTATCCTATGAGATATGAAATAAACTGACTGACTAGAACAAAAACATATTGGTAGCAGCTCATGCTTTGGCTTTGAGAGGATTTTGATATTACCTCAACTCTAGGGGGTCCATGGATGCTACATATATTATTTTCCCCCTCCACATCTAGGATTTCTTCAGTGCATGAAGTTGACAAGTGAGGAAGATTCCTTTGTTTATGAGGAGCTATTCTATAATTTCAAGCCTTAGCAAGCTGCCTGGTGCATTTACAGGTTGTATGATTTCACCTAGGTCATACAGCAAATATGTGGCAGAAATGCAACTTAAATCCAGCTAATTCTGCTTCTAAAAAGCACCTTCTTTCCACTATATTATTATGCTTCTGAATAATAAAGATTATTGTTATTTTGTGAAGAAAGACAAGGATTTAGCATTAAGTGGGTTTCAATGATTTTCCAGCTAGTAGCATGGCAAGCATTGACCTTATCCAGTTATTAGGTTGAAAACATATTTAGTAGCTATGGTTCCTAATAGGCAAATCACTAGAGGCAAAATAATTTAGAGCTACACAATTAAATAATTTTAAATTGAATAGAGTGTTAAATGTAAAGATTCAATTAAGGAATAACAAGTTTGCAAATGCTCCATAACCAGAACAATGCGTTTCAGAATTCTGGTTTGTTTTGATTTCCTTTCTCGTGTTTACTTCTGATACAAATCATAACTAAACAGATTTCAAGGAAAAAGTTTCATCTCCTGATTTATGCAAATCACTTTATTCAGTTCCAATTAAGTTGCTTCAGAAATTTAATCAGCTAATTTGGTTAGCCAACAATGGTTTACTTCACTAAGATTTATGGAAACTTTGAGTCTGGGTATCAGTGTAAAATGAGGGAATGACTTGTAGGAAAGCCAAAAGTCTAAGAGGATTATGCATTAATAAGTTTCCACTCTCCTTCTCTCTTTTAAAGTGCTATCACATCACATTATCAAAACTTTTGATCCTCTAAAGCAGGGGTGGGAAACCTGTGGCATAAAGGCCACATGTGACCCTCTAGGTCCTCAAGGGCAGCCCTTTGACTGAATCTGAACTTCACAGAAAAAATCCCCTTAATAAAAGGATTTATTCTGTAAAACTTGAACTTGGTTAAAGGGCCACAACCAAGAACCTAGAAGGCCACATGTGATCTCAAGGCTGCAGGTCTTCATCCCTGCAGGACAATCATCATTTTTAAAATCATATAATCAGAGGGTTGACCATAGAGACATATGATCATTTGAGCAAGGATTTTACAATGAAATTCAAATCCATAATCTTACCTTAGTCAATATCTCAAAATATTTTCCAAAAGCATCTTCTGTAGACAAGCTCCAAAACTGACCTTTCCCTGGGTTTGGACTATATAATTTGTCTCTAACAAAGGTCAAATGAAGACAAAGTAAAACTCGATAAGTATTTTTTTGCTATTTTCCAACTTCTAGGTGCTGTTCTAGGTCCTAAGTATATGAGGACCATAAGATTTGCTTTCCAGTGAATTACCATCTAATAGAAGGAATCAAATTAATACTGAAATGAGTATAATACACAAAAGAATGTGATAAGAGCAAAAGAGAAATACAAAGAGATCTAAGAGAGTTAATGGAAGAGAGATAAATTTCAACAGAGAAACAAGAAAACAGAGTCGTTACCAGCATAGACAATCTGATGCCCTGCCCTAGCTCCAGAATTTGAAAGAAAGGAAGAAAAGAAGGAAACATAAATTTGTTAAGTGAATGTTATATGTCTGGCCCTATGCTAAGTGCTTCAAAAGTGTCTCATTTCATCTTCACAATAAGCCTGGGAGGAAAAAATAGATAATGAAACTATACTGAGGGGGACATCAACCTCTGCCTCTCAGAACTAGATAAATCTAATCACAAAATGAACAAGAAAGAAGTTAAGGAGATGAATAGAATTTTAGAAAAGGTAGATATGGTCGACCTCTGGAGGAAATTGAATGAAGATAGAAAGGAATATACTTTTTTTTCTTGGCCATACATGACGCCTACACAAAATTGACCATTTATTAGGGCATAAAAACCTCATAATCCAATACAAAAAGACAGAACTATTAAATGCATCCTTTTCAGATCATGATGCAATAAAAATTACATGTAATAAAGGGCCATGGAAAGATAGACTAAAAATTAATTGGAAACCTAATAATCTAACATAGAAACAATCAATAATTTCATCCAAAAGAATGACAATAATAAAACAACATACTAAAACTTATGGGGAAAATAAAAAAGGAATAAAATTAATAAACCTTTCATTAATTTGATTTTAAAAAAAGAATAAAACCAAATTACCAGCACCAAAACTGAAAAGGGTGAATTCACCACCAATGAAGAGGCAATCAAAACTCTAAGTAGGACCTCTTCTGCCCAACTATATGCCAATAAATTTGGCAATCTTAGTTAAATAGTGAATATTTACAAAAATATAAATTACCCAGATTAATGGAAGAGGAAATAAAATATTTAAATAACACCAATTCAGAAAAAGAAACTGAAGAAGCCATCAATGAACTCCCTAAGAAAAAATCTCCAGGGCCAGATGGATTTACAAGTGAATCCTATCAAACATTTAAAGAATAATTAATTCCAATACTATATAAGCTATTTGAGAAAATAGGCAAAGAAGGAGTCCTAATAAATTCTTTTTTATGATACAAATATGGTTCTGATACCCAACTGGGAAGAGCCAAAACAGAAAAAGAAAAATTTAAATAAAATATTAGCAAAGTGATTACAGCAGCTTATCTTGAGGATGGTAGGTAGGATTTATAGAAGGAATGCAGAGCTGGGTTAATGTTAGGAAAACTATCAGCATAATTGGCCATATCAACAACAAAACTAGCAGAAACCATATGATTATCTCAATAGACGCAGAAAAAACTTTTGAAAAAATACAACACCCATTCCTGTTTAAAACACTAGAGAGCATAGGAATAGCCTTCCTTAAAATGATTGGTAGCATCTATCTAAAACCATCAGCAAGCATTATCTGTAATGGGGATAAGCTAAAAGCATTTCCAATAGGATCTGGGATTTTTGTTGGCTAAGAAAATTTGGCAAAACAAATATAGAGGATCCCACACCTTTCCTGAAATCTCTACTTAGCAGATATTAATAGAGCATGGCCTTCTCACCTAGGGACATTTGGACTGTGTAAGTTGTCTAGATATAAAACTATTAATGATGTCTGAATGAATTAGAATAAATGATAACAATAACAATGATAATATAATAAGTAACATTTATATGCTACTATGTACCAGAGCACTAGGATATTTAATGACTTATGCAAAGTCAAATAGTCAGAGGCAAGACTTGAACCCCTATCTTTCTTGATTTCAGGACCAGCTTTCTACCCTCTATATATACATATGTCTATATCTACATCTATAAATCCATATCTAGATTACATACCCACATGCCTGTAGCATACGCATGTGTGTTCAAATGTATGTGTATATACAGGTATATGCAGGTACATATGTCTATTATTATAATATGTTACATCATATAGTAAATCTATGATTGGTTTTAGCTATATAAATATATTTATATGATGTATTTAGTTCATAAATATTTAAATGCAATATAGTGGTTTTATGATTTTATATATAAATATTTTCAAAGAATATTTATATTTTGAAATATAACAAAATATAGCATATAATAAATATGTTTATATTTGTATAAAATATTTATTATGTACTATTTATAATATATTGACATTTACTATCATGAACACATGCTATTTCTAAATGGTGTATTTTATCATATATAATATCCACAATACATATATGCACAAATATAATGTACACATATACACAATACACATATGTGCATGGTATATACACATGTAATATAGATGTAAATATATAGATATAAATTGTAGATAAAGAGTTGTTTCCAAAGTCAAGAAAGATCTGGGTTCAAGGCCTACCTCAGACATATACTGGCTGTTTGACACAGCACATGTCAGTTAATCTATATCTCTATACATATATGTATATACACATATGCATATCCATGTATACACATACAGAGTAAGCCCTATGTAAATGGCAGCTATTATTATTAGTACAAATAATGTTAGTATTCATGTATATGGCATATTCTTTTTTTCATTTCTATATTATGCAAAATAGATATGCCTACTTTTTTTTCCCCTCCAGGAACAATTTAACTTAAAATTTTTCTCTATTAGATAACTTCTAATTCACTCAATCATGAAGCCATTCAAAATGGCTTTGCATAAAAAAAGCATGCATTTAAAATGCAGTTTGAATAAAATGGTAGTTTTCATTCAGTTTAAATGATTGCTTAGTAACTCTCAGTTGCCACTGAATAAATTTGCAGTAGCTTGAATCCTGATGTATCTTTTTTAAACGAGTTAAGATATCCTGAGTGGTCTTTCTTAACTTTTGTCAAAGTGAGTTTAAGTGAGTTATATGGAAGATAGACAAGGGACCTAATAAATTGTGCTGTTAGGTAAATCAGTTATTAACTAAAGAACAAATTGTTTCAGTTGTTCTCTTCTGGTCCTTTTGCTTTGACCTGACTGGAGCCTTTTGAACCTTTTTCTCCACCTGCACAAAGCAGGACTTAGTTTTCCAACTTTCCTTCTCACAAAACTTGTAGAAAATAAATCGCCTGTTTATACCATTTTATTTTCCACTTCAATGTTTCTTTGCTGTGGTCTATGTTTGGGAAGCCCAGTACAGATACGGGAAGCATTCCAGTGAGAGAGGAGAAAGATCCAAACCATCATAACCCCCAAACCATACGAGTTTGGGGGTTTTTTCTGAATTCCAAAATCCAAAAGGAGAATAAAGAAGCCAAAATCTATTTGTAAATGTTTCAGTTCTATCAGGGAAGACAGGATCAGACCTAAGAGGCAGAAAATTCTGTGAGCTTACTGGGTGGCTCAACCTGTCCCAGAAACAAAACAAAACAAAAAACCCTTTGTGGCAGCCACACCTTTCTCCTAGGCTGACATTTTGGGAAATACACAGGGGACTTGGGCTGGGTCAATCATGCCCTCTTTGAATTGATTGAACCAGTAAGATTGCTCAGAAAGACACTATGAAATAACTATACAGATCTCCTTTAGATTATCTAATGCTTATTACTAGTTAACTAGAGAAATCTGCAAACATTGATATGTTGATGAATCTGTGATTTCATCAGTGTAGCTATTCCCTCGGTAGGTATAGAACATAACACTGCCTTCATTTTTTTTAAGAGACTGAGATAATTTTTTAAAATTATTTAAATTAAAAATAATTTAAATCATTTTACAAAGGACTTTTTTTCAATTTACCAAAAGAAAATTTCCCTCCCACTGAATCCCCATCGGGATGAAAGCTCTGTTATGGTGGGCATGCACAGCCATAGCCACATATATATTTCCATATCTCCTACATAGAAGATGCAGCCAATGTAATGGACCCTTTACATTGGTTTATTTCATTTTGAGAGCATATGAATTTTTACTTTGGTTGTCCATTTTTTATCTCTCTTGTCATATGATGAGAATATTTTTTAATATCCTTGATGTTTAGGTCATTTCTGCAAAAAATTATTATTTATAGAATTATAGATTTAGATATAGAGGGGAACTCATTTTACAGATCAAGCTGCCAAGAACCAGAGAGCTTAAGTTATTTACACAGAGTAGCACAGGTAACAGGGTTAGGAATAAAACTAAGAATTGAGGTCCTTTATTTCTAAATTGAGAGTGCTGCCTTGGAAATATATAGCAGACTTCTTAAGCTTGTTTTGAATTATTTCCATTTTATTTTGAGTGACTTATAATTTTGATTTTGAAATTATGGCATACCATGATTTGGTCATACAATATTATCATAACATTGGTGCTGAGGTTTCATTGGTATTTGTGGTTTCTCAGAACATTTATCTAGCCTAATTTCTTCTGACTTGGCTCTAGTTTCATTTCATTGTTCTATTCTACAGAATATGTCCACAATATGTGTGTATGTATATATGTAGGTGTGTATGTGTACACACACATATATTCGGAGAAAAACATGTGTTTATGTAAATATGCACAGGTTTATGTGTATAAACAAATATCTATATTTATATCTTTCTATTTATGTATGCTCATATATGTATTTGTCTATATAATCAATATTTCCAATCTGTCCAAGGTGTATATATGTGTCATCCAGCGAAAAAGACTTGTTTATGTAAATATACACATGTGTGTATATAAACATATAGATACATAAATATATTTATAAATACACATATAGGTATAAACCTGCATATATACATACACTTTTTTCTTGATTTCATTTTGTATAATGTCATTTGCAAAGATGCAGGTCTATAATGTACAAACAATATATGTGACTCCCCTACTAGGATATAAATCTCCATGAAGAAAGAAACCAGGGTTTGTCTAAATGTTGTATCTCATTCAATGGCCAAAATATATAGTATTCTGCAGATTATTTTGGTTACTTTTGTATTCTTTCTAGAGACTATGACCCCACCTGGTTAGATACTTGTAGATCAGTCACAGTTTTGTTCTTTAGCTTTATTTCTTTCTGCTTCCTCTTTGTAAAGAACTCCCACAAACCCAATTTCTTTTTCAAATACGGTGACAATGCTTTGACTTCCCCTTGAACTCCCAACTAAGTTCCAACTTATGCTTTTGAGATATGCCTCTAGCTCCCAGATCATTGGCTCCTGCTCAATGGATGACCCCTGTAACATAAAATGTGATCTGCTTGTTCCTCCAGATTTTCACTGATTCATCCATCAAGTGTGCTCTCCCAGTCTCAAATACCTTTGGTTCCAGATGACTGATGCTTTCGCAATTATAGTAATACAAACCTAATATTTGTACCAACAGAAAGAAATATTATCTTCTCTACTTTAATCATTCTAATTAACCATTGAAATGTCTAACATTCAAAAGTTTTGGGAGTCTAATAGGCTGAGATTATTCACACATATGGAGGTGGAAAACTGGATTAAGCAAATATAAAAGACAATTTGCTTCAATTTTCTAGACATACGAGCAAGAACAGACAAATAAAAAAATCTGAGTTTTTGGAGAGAAGTTGACCTGGATCATTGAAATATGCATTAGTCCTATATTTCAATTTATGTGTACATAGACATGGGCCAGTTTCACTTAAAGAGTTATAATGAGCATGGTATAAATTTGTGTACAGATATAATTATTGCTCCCTAGACTCTCTCCTCTTAGGCTCTGCCCCTGGAACAGTTGTCACCAAAAATTAAATAGTGAAAAGAATGATGTATAAGAAATAATCCCTACATCATTATAATTTATCACTAACATTGCACATGACCTTCTCCTAATAGCCTAAGCTAATGTGTGAATACCAAATGCATGTGTCACTAATCTGGATATGGATATAGTTTCTCTCTGTTTGAGATTGTGTTGAGCAGGAACAAAACAGAAGAAAACTAAGGGTTTGGCTAGACAAAAGGGATGGTACCAGGAAGACAGGTAGGGTATTGATCATTGCCTTTTAGAGCTTATTAGGGTGGATCATGTGCAGTGGCTCAGGGGATAGAGTGCCAGGCCTGGAGTCAGGAAGACTCCTCTTTGTGAGTTCAACCCTGGCCTCAAACACTTACCAGCTGTGTGACTTGAGCAAGTCACTTTACCTTCATCTGTAAAATGAGCTGAAGAAAGAAATGGCAAACCAGTTGAGTATCTCTGCCAAAGAAATCCCAAATGAAAGTCATGAAGAGTCAGACATGACTGAAAACAACTAAATGAAAGGAGTGAAAAAAAAAAAAGATGAACAATAACAACAGCAGTGCCAATAACAGCAAGAACAAAATAATCAAGGTGGGGAAGGCACTTGCTTTCGGGTTCCAGTAAGCAAGAAAACCAGCAACAAACATTTTCAATAAAAAGTACCAGCAAAAGAAATTTAGCCGCAAAGTGGGGAGAGTTCAAAGCCAGATGAGCTGGGCAACAAAGACTCAGGATTTTAATAAACCCCAAGAAAATACCTTTAAACACACTGGGCCTGCAATACAAAGTAGACCTTCAGTTTGGAGTTGGAGACTGAATTCCTTCTACCCAAAAATGAGATGAGACCCTCAGATGAATATCTCCTACCCGAGGGAAGTAGAGGGAGCAAAGGGAGGACCTCCTCTCAGTCTGTCTAGTAGTTTCCTATTTGAACTAATTATCTCTGCTAATGAGGTGCTGAGTGCATTCATTTCTGCACAAGGCTGAAAGATGGACAGTGCCAGTAGGACCCACTAAGTTGGGAACCCCACGGTACAACCCCAGGTTTTTCTACATTAGTTAAGGCTTTCCTTGGGAATTAAAGTCAAAGCTTCCACACAGCATGTGTTCAAGACCTAAGTTAGAGGTATAATTCATAGGCACAGGGCACTAGATAGTCTCTGAAAGGCTCTGAAATACTACGCCTTCTTGCCAAACTCCTTACATGGTACTAGCCTGAATGTAGAAGAGATTTTTTTAATTAATTCATTTTAATCTTAAATACTAAAACTTAAATATACAATAAGAAAAGAAAAAGAAACATATTATAAACTTATTCGAAAACAAATACAAAATAAGAAAAGTAAAAAAATATGCATAACAAAATGTAAGACAGGATTCAAAATACACAGTAATAAATTTCCATTTCAAAAAAACCTATATAAGAAATACTATACATTGTGTTTAGAGCTGTCCTTTTTTTTTTGCTTCCTTGTAAGTTTTCTTTTGTTCTCTGTTGTACACTTCTTACTTTGTTCTTTCACCCTATATTATGAAGGCAGAATTCATGATTTCAAAGAAAATCATATATATGCGTGAATGGTTCAGAACCACAGGATACAAGGAACTCTCTAAGTAGAAGGCAGAAGAATTAAAGCATTTGTTCAAGCTCCAAAGTAGCAGACCCAGGAACCAGTGTCCCCAATTCAATATACTGGCCAAAAGCTTCCAGGCCCAATAAGTCCTCCTCACAAGAGTAACCAGGAGGTTACAGAAAAACATGATGACATTAAACCAAATCATATTTGTGCTTCCCCCCTCTGGTAAGAGGATTACCCACTGTCCTCAAGTCCTTGCTCAGCACTCTCCAGTCTGCACGCAGGCCAGCCCTGCTATCAGCAGCGCCTGCTGCTTCAGCTCCTTTGGCTTCGGCTTCAGTTGTGGCTGTCACTGTCGCTGTAGTTGCTGCTGTCTCCGACACATCTCAATCGCCAAGCTGTGTTCTCTCCTTTTACACAGTTTCAAAAGTCATCAAGAGTCATCTGAGCAACGAGAACTTAAGTTCCTATGATTGGCTCTGGTCTTGGTGCCTCCCCTTAGACCCTGGGAGCTTCATGTCCACATCAGCTAAGCACCTAGAAATTAGAGGCTTGGGGCAAACTTAGGAGCAAAGGTCTAATCAGACCTTCTTAGCTGGCCCCACCTGGGGCCCCACCTTGAGCCTATTCAAATGGGCAGGAAAGAGCTTCTCAGGTACTAATTGCCTTACCATTCAGCCCCAAGATCTTTCACGCCCATTGTGTAGGCAACTTGTGACTAAATAGGTACAAACTCTTCCCCCCTCCCTTTTTTTACAGTAGAATCCCTCCCCCCATGAACACATCACTTTTGCAAAATACTTAATATCTCACCATCGGAGTGGTCACGTGGCTCACTTGTCGGGCCCCTAGATCTTTGCCTCCATTATACAGGAAACAGGTGTCAATAGTAGCATAACAATAAAACAATACAGCAAGGATAATACAAAATAAGTACACAGAACTGTGTCATCATTCCCCCTCTCGAACGACTGGGGCTCTAACTCTTGGTGGCATACTGATGTGGAAACTCCGGGCAGCTGTAGTTAAGAGCCCTCCATCTTGCCCAGATGTCTGGACTTGGTTTTCTTGGTAACTATGAATTGTATTTGGTCTGTTTCTAATTTGTTTGTATTTGCTCTGCAGTTCAGGGTGCTGGCTTTTTCCCCTGAAATAAGTGAATGATATTTGTATGCTGGATTAAAATAGGCTTGTTAACCCCTTAACGTTGCTTTCCTTAGTAAAGCAGATCAAAAGAACCTGGGCTTTGGCAGCATTCTCATTGTTGGGCTTGTGTTGGTCTTTCACCCCCACAGCAGCTGCTAGCCAGATTGTTGAAACACCCCCCTTCTTCCTCCCCAAGAAGGCTACAATTAAGTATGGAGACAGATAAATAGATAGATTGATTGATATACGCACATATACACACATACATATACACATGTATACATATACACACATGCATACATACATACATATATACACATACACAAACATATACATGTATATCTAAGTATATATGTATGTATCTACATATATACATACACATATACATATATATATATATATATATATACACACACACTTAGATTCTATGATCATTCTCATATACATTCATATGCATCTACGTAAGCCTGTACTATAGTTGCTTGTCCTCTGTTTCTCTGAGGGTGTATAACATCTTCCTTCATAAGTCCAAGTCTTTCCATATATTTTTAAGTCCACCAACTAATTATTTCTGGCACCACAGCAATATTCCAACCATATATTGTCTAGTTATTTTAAATATCTAAAACACTATTAATTAATATGACTGACATATAGTGTAGTTTCCCTAGTTTCCTCTTTTGATTAAATCTGTTTTAGCTTTAACTTTGTCTAAGATAATGATTGCTACTCCTGCTTTTTTCCTAATAAATTCTACTCCTGATCTTTATTTTACGTTCGTATCTCTTGTTTCCTATCCCTCCTCACTCCTCTACTTTACTTCTACCTGATTTCCCATCCTATTACTTAACCTACCCCCTCCAAAGATCCCTCCCTTATCGTCTTCCCCCACCTTTTCCCTTACCCTCTTGTTTCTATCTGAATTTAGAAGACTTTTATAGCCTTCCAGAGACATATATATGTGTGTGTGTGTTTGTGTATATATGTGTACATATAGACAAATATATACATATATGTGTATATGTATGTATATATAGAAAATTTGTTATTCCCTCTTTTTCTCATTCCTGTTAATCTAGATACCTTTTTAACCCCCCTTATCCTATTCTCTCACCCTTTTATTTCTTTATAAATTTAGAAGACTTTTATCCCCTTTTACATGTATATATTGTTCTCTTTAACCCAAATCTAATAATGGTAGGGTTCCCTCTAAAAATCCCTCCCTTATCCTCTCCCCCTTCTTTATCCCCTTAACCTTTTATTTCTTTCTGAATGTAGAAGACTTTTTTTGCCTTTCTAGATATATATGTATTATTCCCTCTTTAACCCATTTAACCCCAGAGTAGGGTTCCAGAACTACCAGCCCTCCTCCCACATCTAATTACTCTATGTCAGTTCTTCTTCTTGCACCTCATTTGTATAAGGTAATTACTCTTTTTATCTTTTCCTATATGGTTTTATTTTTAGAGTTAAATCATACTCAGGCTTGCCTCAATCTTTCTTTCAAACTATCCAATTACTAATAACAATATTAGACACACATTTTACATTTCCTCATATAAAAGTAAACACTCTGCCCTTATTGAGTAGCTTGTAATTAGGCTTTAATGTGTACCTTATATTTCTCTTGGATATTGTATGTTAAATTTGCCATTAAATTCAAGGGGTTTTTTGGTTGTTTTTTTGTTTGTTTTTGTTTTTGTTTGCAACAAAATCCTGAAAGTCTAACAAATCATTGAATATCCCTTTTTTCTCTTTCAGGATTATACTTAACTTTTCTGGGTATGATATTTTTGGCCCCAGTATCAGTTCTTTTGCTCTTTCAAGATCTGTGGTCTTTTAGTGTCTTTGTTTCTGGGTCTTTTGTGATTCTACTTGTGGCTATGCCATATTTAAATTATTGGGTTTTTTTCTTGTGTGTCATAATATTTTCTCCTTGAGCTGGGAGTTTCAGAATTTGGCTATGATATTTGTGTAGCTTTTCCTCATAGGATCTCTTTCAGGTGGTTGGTTGATTTTTTCTATTTCTACTTTCCCTTCCTCTTCTAACCCTTCAGGACAATTTTGTTTAATTGTTTCATCTATTATTGTATCAAGATTTTTTTTTGATCATAGCTTTCAGATAGTCTAATTATTCTTATGTTTTCTCTTCTTGATCTGTTCTCCAGATCAGTTTTTTTTTCTTATGAGATGTTTTACATTCTCTTCTATTTTTTCATTCTTTACATTTTGTTTTTATTATTTCTTGGTCTCTATTAACTTTACTGGCTTCCCCTTTACCAATTCTAATTTTCAAGGAGCTGTTTTCCTCCTTAAGATTCTGGATTTCTTTTCTAGTTGGTTGCCTTTCTTTTCATAATGTTCTTGTCTTTCTTGGACTGTTCTTATTTTTTTAAAAATTTTGTCTAAATTTCTCTCATTTGATTTTAAAGTCTTTTTTAATTACTTTTATGAATTCTTTTTGGGCAGGTGACCATTTGATGTCACTCTTTCCAGTAGGAGAGGCTTTTTTGCTTCAGTATCATTTTCTGAAGATGAACCCCAGTCTTCTCTTTCTATAGTTGGGTTCTTTCTTCTTTGCCTACTCATTTTTTAAAATTTGTAGCAGATTATTATTGTAATCACCTCTATTCCTGGGATATGGTGGATGGTGCCCCTAGACTCAGATCCTCCTTCAGTTCTCCACTCTAGTCTGGAACTGAAACCAAGACCTCTGCCCTCCTCTAAGTGCCCACAGACCACAGTATCCCTGCCCCACTGCTTCTGCACTCATCAGGAGGAGTATATTGGTTCCTTCTCACCCAGGACCACATCTCAGTATCACAGATTAGTCTGGCACTCCTTATCAACAGAGGTTCCCTCAATCTTCCTTCTCTCAGATGCCAGATTTCCCACACTTTCTGGGAGGTGACAATTCCTGTGGCTGGGGCCAAGTCTTCCTCCCAACCCAGCTAGCCCTAGGGCTCACTGCTTGCTGTTTCAGCAGAACTTGCCTGGAGGTATTTATACTTCACAGGTACCAAAGCTGGATCCTGGGATCTTTCTTTGGACCTTTTCCAGTTTTCCTAGGAGAACCACTGTTCTGCTCTAAGTCTTGCTTATTTTAGCAACTCTCTGCTTGCCCCAAGATGCTATTTTGTCTTGTTTGTGGGGGAAATCTGGAGAGTTTGAAATTTTCTGACCTACTCCACCATCTCCCCAGAATCTTCTCTGAAAACACTTTATCTACATGTGGAAACAAGTAGACAGGCAGAAGGAATCTAAAGGCAGAGAACGGAATGATTTCTTGACAAACTTTTAGAAAATTTTTTGAAGACCAAAGCACTTAATTCATGTCCATACCACAGAACATGCTACAAATGTTTGAAAAAATAAAATGCCAGTCAAAACATTTCTTTGGCAATATAAAAAGAATGCAGTGAGTTTCTCAGCAGCAATGCCACATCTCATCCAAAGAGGCAATAGAACTTAAACATATGAAAATAAGCATTAACCGACAAACCCTCTAAAACAGACATGCCCCCCCCTTCCAAAAGTGCCAAAAAAGAATGAGGGCATCTATTGTCTCTTCCATCATGAGATAGCATACGGTAACAGTAACGTTGACTAGGAAAGCTATCTAATGGCACCTAAGTCTCTTGGGTATGTGTTTTCCCCATTTATTCTCTAAAATGATATAGTTCTAAATTAGTGTAGGCTGTCATGTGGCAATAGCAATAGCGATTGAAGATTATAAAAAATAGGTAAACTCATCCATTTGCTAATGCAAAATTGTATTTCTGCCACATTGAGTTGAATAGTCCACTCATTTATTCAATTAAATTAAAAGAAATCCCTTGAAAGTACATTACAAATCAATATTTTAAAACACATACCCAATTATAAGTGTAACTCAACAGAAAAAAAATCACATTAACCAATAGCATTAAAGAATAGATTTTTACAAATAATGAAATTCCACATTGGTTAGTCATCTCTGTTATTGAGGGGAAATTTCAGCAGCGTATTCATTTTTCCCAGGAAACTAAGAAGCATAGTATCTATGTGGTCATGGAAAGCTCAACTCCCCAACATCCACGTCAAGCTTCAAATGATTCAATTTGACAAGTATTTATTAAGCTTCTAGTAGTTGTAAAATAGTATGGAAGGTGCTGGGGATACACATACACACACACAAAACCATACACTTTCCTCAAGGAATTTAAAGTCTCAGAGGAAGATAAAACTAAAGAATATTCAAAAAGAAAAGGAATTCTTCTGTATTACAATGTTTCAGAAAAAAATGAGAAAGAAGAAAAACCTGGAGGCCACACTGAAAAATTAAAAGACAATATTTTTAACTTTGGGGCTTTCATTTTACTCAAATATAATAATAATAACAATAAAAACAACAATAATAATTGTTATTATTAATAATAATAATACTGTCATAGTATAGTGATGAAAAATTTAGAGTTCTTTCTAAAAGTGAAGAGTGACATCCCCAGCACAAGTAGATTTCTCAGTTTGTAGATGAGATGACAATCAGATTGGTTAATTACATTGTCAATGATCACACAACAAGTAGTTGTCAGTCAAGAATTGAACCCAAGTCCCCTGTACTTAAGTCCAGTGTTCTTTCTAACATTCCATGCCAAGAAAAACCTCACACGTACACAAAAATTCTTAAAAGCCTCTCATAATTATCTTTCTATTTTATGAGTTCAAAATGACCAACTGTGATATTAATAAGCTTCACTTACATCCCTCCCTCAACAAAATTTCACTAACACTAAACCTCCTATTGGCTTTCCTCTAGTCCTTCCTACCAAATTCATAAAAACAGCCAAGCAAATACACTGCCTCTTTATCTCTACTTTATAGAATTCTTACTCTGGGATGTTTAATCCACTTCTCTTATACTGCTTTGTTCCCAATGTTTGATTCTAGAGGTTATAAAGTATGTGTATGTGCATGGGTGAAGGTGTATGGTGTCTTTGGGTGAAGGGGATGGGAGGGGATGTGAACAGTTATCCTAAAGCATGTGTTGATGTTTCCATGACTGTCTAATGGTTTTTACCCCACTTACCATTAATCATGCAGGTTCTCCTCTTCCTTTAATAGGAAATAGGAGAGGTGACAAGGTCATTGCTCAAAGAAAAAGGACCAATTTACTCCAGGGGGAAATATTTAATACCTCAAAAATACTTATTGTTAGCGCCTAAATCCTGCCCCTGTAGGACTGCCTTTGTGTGTTTATGTGGAATGGTAGTGTAACCCTCTTGGTTGAGATCAAGAATCTTAAGGAAATGAAAAGTAAGTTGGAAGGCAGGGATAGGGATAAATAATGGCTTTTCTTCTTGATACTTCGATTCATAGCTAGAAGATAATCGGGGAAGCTCTCACAAGAGCTGTTTAGGTAAAAAGATGGCATCTGTGATTTCCTTGTTACTGTTTAGGAAACTCCCTCTACCAGTTCAAGTTGTCACCTTCTCTCCAGCTTAAAACCTGAGAACATTGTCTAGCGCACTGTGAAGTTAAGTAACTTTCCCAGGGGCGCACAACCAGTGTGTATCAGAGATGGACTTGAATCCTTGTCTTTCTAGCTTTATAGTCAGTTTTTGATCCACCACATCATATTTCCTTTCCAAGAGCTACATAACACAATCTGCTCATAGCGTAGCTATGTAGATTAGGTGTATTCAATACCTCCAAAATAGTTTTAAAGGTGGGGGACAAAGAAACTGTGGAATATGGAACTCTAAATATTAATTTCAGTCTTATAGTTACTGACTCCAGGAGTTTTTATGTTTTTCTTCCATTAAAAATGGAAAGTTCATCTATTTTACCGGTCTGCCTTTCTTTCCTCTTCCCCCTTCCCTTTGATATATACGTAGTCTTGCTCTACATCTGACCACTAGTTTGTGTGTAGGGATATAAATACGAATCTCTCTAGGATAGTCCTTCCTAAGGAGAATTAATGACAGTGTAGACATAGCAATTACATAAAGCTTTCTTTGTTGGGAGCAGTCTCCACCTTAGCATCTCTGCTCCGTCCAGGTATGCTTACTTTATATTTTATTAAAGTAACTCTCATTTTCTCACCTGCAAGCTGACCCTGCCCTAGGTTTTCCTGTTAGCTCAGCAGGAGGAAAAGTAAAAGTCTGTCTTATATGTCAACAGGAAGCTTTGTTTTCTAACTTTCTTTGTTGCAAATGGTTTGTGGCTGCTATTTTGACATCTTGGAGTCTGACCTACTACCTTGCCTTGTCCTCCAGTAACCATGTACCTCTAACTCTGCATTGCTTGTCTAACTTACAAATCCCACTCTATCTTAGTCACTTATTTCTGAGTACTCTCTGGTTCTAGGCCATTCCTGTGCTTGCTCGTTTCTTGTCAAACTTGTCATTGTTCACCTGATCCTATATCTCCACCCTTTCCCTGAATGTCACTGTTTCCTGTGGTTTAAGCAAAACATTCCAGGTGGCTCTTCAAGTTTTCACAACCACTTCATTGCCCAGAGATCTGTGGCACCAAAGAAGCATAGATTTAAAGCTAGAAAGGATCTTAGAAATCATCTGATGCAGCTAACCATCGTAGCAATGAGAAAGCTGAGGCCCGGGGAAATTGTGGCTTGCCTATTGTAACAAAGGTAGTAAGTGACAGAGCCAAGTCACATTGTTCCTTCATTACTAGACTCTATATACTATGAAGCCAGGGCCCATGTTCTATCTAAAATTCATGTTTCCCTTAGCATTCAACATGGTACTCTCTATAGACAAGGTGGTAAACAAATGATTTTATTTTATATTCAATAAAAATCTAATTTTCGTAGCCTAACTAATAAGGCAAAGGTATAATTTTGTAGATTTTGGGGGGTTGCTAAGTGTGAAAGTTTTAAGATAGTGTATTGATAATTAAGGTGGGACTTTTTTACTGTTTCTCTTTTGGAGCATTGTTGTAATCAAGTGCCTTTGATGAGTCTGGCCTTTGTTTCTTTGATTGAATCAGGAGTCTTTGATGACCTGCTTACATCAAGGGAAAGCCTAGTTTACAGGAGTTTGAGTCTATGTTTGTGATGCCCTTTAACTCTGAAGAAGCTTTTAGGTCATGTGGGTTTGAGTCACACGTTGTGATGCCCTTTGACCCTGAACGGGGTATATAAACTCAGAGGTTGGCGTTTTTGCTTGGTGCTCTCACTCACTGGAAGAGTGTTGATGTGGAGACTCTGGGTAGCCACTGGAGCCCCCCTGCTTTGAAGATAATCCAGATGTTGGTGCTTCTCTTTTTGGTAACTATGTTTGTGATGTCTTGATTAGACAAAGCCTATCTGTTGAATATTGTTATTTGATCTGTCGATACTTTCTGTTTGTAATTTCTATTTGTGATTCCTCTGGAGTTCAGGGTGCTGGCTTTTACCCCTCAACTAAGTGAATGATATATGTATGTTGGATTACAGCAAGATTGTTAACCCCTTACAGTTGCTTTCCTTAGAAAAACGGATCAAAGGACCTGTGCCGGCAGCTCGTGTTGCTGGTCTTACACCCCTACAGCACCTGCTAGCCACATTGTTCTTACAGATAGGTAAAAAAAAAAACGTTTTGACAAATGTTTGATTAGGTAATTGTGTAGATCAATCATTCAACATTTATTTTCTATTATACGCCAGGTACTATAATAAGAGTAAAAATTTTAAAAAAAGGATTAAATAGTCTCTTATAGGGCTTATGTCCTATCAGTGGAAATCTGGACATATAGTAGTAAGTGAAAAACATATAAAAAGGAAATTCACCTGGTTTTGGGGGGTGGGAGGGAATTAAGAGCAGATGGGAAGATCAATAAAAAGCCTCATGAAGAGGATGGTGCTTGAGCTTAAATTTCATGAAAAGTGGCAATTCTAAGACATAGAAGTTACAAGACAGTGCATTCCACAAATGGGGGAAAGCTTGTGCAGAGGCCCAGAGATGAAAGATGGAATGTTGGGTATTGAGGCACAGCAGGTGAACCCAATCTAGTTGACTGTAGAGTGCATGAAAAGGAGTAAAGTGAAATAAGTCTGGAAAGGTAATCTAGAGTCAGATTATGACTGGTTTTAAATGCTACACACAGGGCTTGTATTTCTTCCTAGAGAGGAGAGAGTCACTGGAATAAATTTAACAAGCACTGTGATGTCATCTAACCCACTACTCCTCACCAGAAGACACCGGTCTTTCTGACAGAGCAACCACAAAATATCACTAATAATATGGTTGTAACTGATGTATTGTTTTCTACAAAAGGCTTTCTTTATAATTATCCTGTGAGGTAAATGGTACAATTATTTTATACCCATTTTGAAGTTGAAATAACTGAGACTTGGTGAGATTAAATAATTTTCTAGGGTCAATCAGCTAGTATATGTTGTAGCTGGGACCTGAAACTAGGTCTTCAGATTCCAAGATCTGTCCTCTTTCCACTACACCATTGCTGTGTATAAAATAACTATACTCATATAAGGAATGTGCATGTGCGCACATGAGCACAGGTACGTGTGTGTTCTGAAATCAAAGAAGATGTAGGAGCTGGAGTCTCATATTACTTCTTACCCATGTATTATTATAATACCTAACAAATTGCTCAACACGTATACTCATTTGATTCTCACCAACACAGGTGGGAGATAGGTGCCATTTTATAACTATTTTACAGATGAAGGAACCGATGCAGACAGTAGCTAAGTGATTGGTCTAGGGTCACTTTGCTAGTTCAAGTCTGAGGCAGGATTTGGGTAGGGTCTGCCTGACTCCAAGTTCAATATTCTCAGCACTTTTCCACTTAGCTGCCTGCATAAGTCCTTAATTATCTTAAAGTCCATCACTAGGCAACAAGAACATATTCATCACCACAATTTATAGATATTTATTTTAAAACATGTTTCTCAACTATTTTGTAATTAATTCAGAGGCAAAAAATTTAGGGAAATAATAACATATTTTGAGTATCAAATCATGGAAATCGTGCAAGTTAGAAGTTGTCATTTCATTTCCTAATGTGATGGCATCTCATGATGTCTCTGACATTGCTACTAAGAAGAAAGTTAGCACGTGAAAGTTGCCATTTGCTCTCTTTGTGAACTTTCTAAAAGCAATCTTAATGACATTTAGAGTCACAAATGTAGGTGTTGATTTAAAAAAAAGACATACGAACAAGGAGGAAGTACAGAATCATTTTCTAGAATTTGTACTTGTATCATGTAGGTATAAACATATTCAGAATATTGTTACTGTGAACGTGACTATGAGTGAAACATGGCCTGTCAGCAAAAGGACCAAGTCAGTCATTTTTACCTTCAGTTTCTGAACTCTCCAAACAGAATCTGTATGTCTCTTCCCTTTTGAAATATATACTATTCTGCTTTCTCTGTGGGTAGTTACCTATTTGGCCCTAGAGAAATTCATGTGAAGGCAAGATTGTGAAATCAATTTAGAGGTTTTGTCCATTCTGCTGCATCTAGGCCAAAATGAAAAAGTTTTCTAGTCCTAGCCATTTAGCACCTATCACTCAGAGGAGATATGAAGTTTTAAAGAGATTTATGGACCCATTAGAGGCAGAATAGAATACCTGCCTCTATACTGGTATGTATAGGATGCTATGTTGGGCTATGAATCTGGAAGTAATGGATTCAAATCCTTCCTCTGATACTTACTAGGTAATTATGTGACACTGAGGTCACATAATTTCCCCCTGACTTCAGCAACTCCTAAGGACTTATCTATTAATTCCCAGAGGGGCTGGATTCTGCTTTAGTGGAGGCAATTCTTCACACTGATTACTTGCATGTATATAACCTATTTTAATTTCTAATTCAAAGTTACAATACACACACGGATGGGTCAGTAAGTCAGAAATATTTCATAAGTTCTAGTTATTTTGTGGACATTATAAATTTATCAATTATTCTTTACTAGATATATAGTATACTAAATTTCAATAATGTACATCTTAATGGGTAATATTTAGTTCTGTGAACAGTCATGGTTTCTATAACATGTTTCTTTGAAACAGCTGATTTCCACTTAGTAAACACTAAAGTAAACACTATAAGGGAGAAACCCATTTTACAATGGCATTCATATAGATATAGATGTAGATGTAGATGTAGATGTAGATGTAGATGTAGATGTAGATGTAGATGTAGATGTAGATGTAGATGTAGATGTAGATATAGATGTAGATATAGATATAGATATAGATATAGATGTAGATATAGACATAAAATAGGACATTTCAATATAGAACTAATGACACCTTCTAATTTCTACACATTCGGTCCACTCAAGTATACTCTACAGAGTGTATGCTCAAGGTGGAGACAGGCATTCATGATGTAAGGTGGAGTTGACTGTACTCAGTACTAGCAATTTTCTTTTGGTATTAGAAAGACTGTCATAAAACTGTGTAGCTAGGATGTTGTTGCATTGATAAACAATTTATAAACCTGTTTCTGGAATAAACTATTTCAAAGCTCACTCAAATTTTCTTTGGCTATTGAATTGTAATCGTGCAGGTATCTAGGTGAATAAAGTGATGGTTAATGATTCTCAATGCAACAAGAACTATCTCCAAGGAAACCTGGAATATGTGTCACAAAAGCTACAGAATGCCTGTTCAGAACAAGTTTTCCCCAAAGTAAAGGAAGACTTTTGTCATTCTTAATAATTACTGTCATGGCTACATGGGATGCAGTCCCTTGCTAGTTTAGTTTCCTTTGGCTCCTTCTAAGTAATTGTCCCATCTGTTCCAGCTAACCCATTTGTTAGGGGGAGGGGAGAAGGGAGCCATGTTGACTCATGTATTAAATCAAAGTAGTTCATTTTTAATACACAACAAATTGGGAGAAACTTTGGTCACTGCTGTAACACTTTTATACAAGCACAATACTGAACAATAGGAAATTACATGCTGATTTCGCCATTATGTTTGGGTGGAAAGAACTAACCACCAATAACATTTCGCACAGTTGGAATGCTACTTGGCCATTCCTCTCTGACTTTCTGCATTTCATTGTAATTTCTTTCCCTTCTGAATTCTTTCACTTCTCTTTTCTTTGCCCTTCTTTCTTTGTCTCTCTCTCTTTCTCTCTTTCTCTCTCTCTCTCTCTCTCCCTCTCTCTCTCTCTCTCTCTTTCTCTCTTTCTCTCTCTCTCTCTCTCTCTCTCTCTCTCTCACACACACACACACACACACACACAGGCATAAACATATACACAATTAAGCTATGTTTGCTTTTTGTTCCTACTTGAGTAGCATTATCTAGGTTGGAAGATAGAAAAAAAAACAATTTGAGATGGGAGAAATATGTCAAGGACTATCACATGAAGGAATTATTTTGCTCAGCTTTAGAGAGAAAAAGCTAGGAGTCAGGGTGGGGGTTGCAGAGAAGCAGAATTAGTATTGATATATAAAGGAAAAAAAAAACAAATCATTAGAGGTATTCAGATGCTTCTGAGAGTAAATTATTCCTCCTAATAAGAATTCTTCATGTGCAATCTGGATTTCTGCATCTTGGCCATGTTGTAGAAGAGATTTTTTTTTGACACAGATTATAATAGACAGCCTCTGAGGTCCATCCTGGTCATGAGATACTGTGATACTTTTCATTTCTTCCTTAAACAAGCACTAGGTGGTGCTGGCAAGTAAGGCAGTCTAAGCTGACATTCGCCCCTGGGCAACTGTGCTTGTCCTCTCCTGTCCTGTCTAGTCCTGTTCTGTCCTGTCCTCTCTTCTCTTCTCTCCTTACCTGAGAGTGTTCTGCCCAAGGAAGGGAAATTTTGATGGCCGAAAGCTTCCTTTACTGGCTAGATTTCTTTGTCAAAGACCAAACCTTAAACAAAATTCACTCTGGACCTCATGAATTGAACAGTAAGTCTCTGTTAATGTTATTTTGGGGGCCCTCCTGGCTCAGCATGAATGTAAATAGCAACTGTTTCTCTTTTGACCAGCAACCCTGAAGGTCTTCCCCTCCCAGTGTGATTTTTTATCTGAGTGGCCATCTCTTTTTTTTTTTTTTTTGAATTTAGAGGAATTTTTTTTTTCCTTTATTTATTTTTAGTTTACCACACAGGGTTCTACATAGTTTTGAGTTCCAGTTTTTCTCCCCTCCCTCCCCCCTCCCTCCCCAAGACGGCATGAAGTCTCATATAACTGTCATGTATAACTTCGCATTGAATTAATTTATGCTCTAGTCAAGTCGTGGAGAAGAATTTTGACCAATGGAATGAATCATGAGAAAGAAGAAACAGAACCAAAAACAAAAAAACAAAACAAAAAAAAAAAACCCAAAACCAAAAACAAAAGAGAAGCAGAAAAGGCGAGAAAATGCTCTGTATTCAAACTTCGCAGTTCTTTCTCTGAATGAAGATAGTATTCTCCATCGTGAGTCCCCTGGAGTTGTCCTTGCCCCTTTAGGTTGCTGAGAGAAGCGCAGTATGTCAGGGTTGGTCCTCACGGAATCCACATATCTGTGGCTGTGCACAACGTTCTCCTGGCTCTGCTCCGCTCACTCAGCATTATGTCGTGTAGGTTTTTCCAGGTTGTTATGAAGTCTGCATCATCCCCATTTCTTATGGCACAATAGTATTCCATCACCTTCATATACCACAGCTTGTTCAGCCATTCCCCAATTGATGGGCATCCCTTTGCTTTCCAATTCTTGGCTACCACAAAGAGAGCTGCTATAAATATTCTTGTACATATGGGTCCTTTTCCCGCTTGCGTGATTTCTTTGGGATACAACCCTAGAAGTGGTATTACTGGGTCAAAGGGTATGAACATTTCTATAGCCCTTTGGGCATAGTTCCACACCGCCCTCCAAAATGGCTGGATCAGCTCGCAACTCCACCAGCAATGCAACAATGTTCCAATTTCCCCACATCCTTTCCAGCATTTATCATTCTCCTGATTTGTTATTTTAGCCAATCTGACAGGAGAGATGTGGTATCTAAGAGTTGTTTTGATTTGCATTTCTCTAATCAGCAGCGATCCAGAGCATTTTTCCATATGCCTGTAGATAGCTTTAATTTCTTCCTCTGAAAACTGCCTGTTCATATCCTTTGACCATTTCTCAATTGGGGAATGGCTTGTATTCCTATATATTTGGCTTAGCTCCCTGTATATTTTAGAAATGAGGCCTTTATCAGAGATACTAGTTGCAAAGATTTTCTCCCAATTTTCTGCTTCCCTCCTAATTCTTGTTGCATTGGCTTTTTTGTACAAAAACATTTCAATTTGACATAATCAAAATTATCCATTTTGCATTTTGTAATGCTCTCTATCTCTTGTTGGGTCATGAATTCTTTACTTTTCCACAAATCTGATAAGTAAACTATTCCTTGCTTTCCCAAATTACTTAGAGTATCAACTTTTACTCCTAAATCATGAACCCATTTTGACTTTATTTTGGTATATGGTGTAAGATATTGGTCTATGCCCAGTTTTTGCCCTACCATTTTCCAATTTTCCCAACAGTTTTTGTGAAATAGTGAATTATTAGCCCAGAAACTGGCTTCTTTGGGTTTATCAAAGAGTAGATTGCTAAACTTGTTGATTTCACCTACTTGTGTACCTATCCTATTCCACTGATCCACACCCCTGTTTCTTAACCAGTACCAGGCAGTTTTGATGACTGCTGCTGTGTAGTACAGTTTAATATCTGGTGTGGCTAAACCACCATCCCTAGCATGTCTTTTCATTAATATCCTAGATACTCTAGACCTCTTGTTTTTCCAAATGAATTTTGTTATTATTTTGTCCAGCTCAGTAAAAAAAAATTTTGGTAGTTCGATTGGTATGGCACTGAATAGATAGATTAATTTAGGTAGAATTGTCATTTTTATTATATTAGCTCGGCCTAACCATGAGCAAGTGATATTTCTCCATTTATTTAGATCTGATTTTATTCGCGTGAAAAGTGTTTCATAGTTATGTTCATATAGGCCCTGGGTTTGTCTTGGCAAATAGACTCCCAAATATTTTATAGTGCCTTCAGTAACTTTGAATGGAATTTCTCTTTCTATCTCTTGCTGTTGGGCTTTGTCAGTAATGTATAGGAATGCTGAGGATTTATGTGGGTTTATTTTATATCCTGCAACTTTGCTAAAGTTGTTTATTATTTCAAGTAGTTTTTACTTGATTCTCTAGGATTCTCTAGATAAATCATCATATCATCTGCAAAAAGTGATAATTTAGTTTCTTCTTTTCCTATTCTAATTCCTTCAATTTCTTTTTCTTCTCTTATTGCTACAGCTAATGTTTCTAGAACCAAATTGAATAATAGGGGTGATAATGGACATCCTTGTTTCACCCCTGATCTTATTGGGAATGCATCTAGTTTATCCCCATTACAAATAATGCTTGTTGATGGTTTTAGGTAGATGCTATTTATAATTTTGAGGAAGGTTCCCCTTATTCCTATGCTTTCTAGTGTTTTTAATAGGAATGGGTGTTGTACTTTGTCAAAGGCTTTTTCTGCGTCTATTGAGATGATCATATGGTTTCTGCTAGTTTTGTTGTTGATATGGTCAATTATGCTAATAGTTTTCCTAATATTGAACCAGCCTTGCATTCCTGGAATAAATCCTACCTGGTCATGGTGTATTATTCTCGTAATGAGTTGCTGCAATCTTTTTGCTAATATTTTATTTAAAATTTTTGCATCAATATTCATTAGAGAAATTGGTCTATAATTTTCTTTCTCTGTTTTAACTCTACCTGGTTTAGGTATTAGTACCATATTTGTGTCATAAAAAGAATTTGGTAGGACTCCTTCTTCACCTATTTTCCCAAATAGTCTGCAAAGTATTGGAATTAATTGTTCTTTAAATGTTTGATAGAATTCACATGTAAAACCATCTGGCCCTGGAGATTTTTTCCTAGGGAGTTCGTTGATGGCGTGCTCAATTTCTTTTTCTGATATGGGGTCATTAAGAAATTTCACTTCCTTCTCTGTTAGTCTGGGCAGTTTATGTTTTTGTAGATATTCATCCATATCTCTAAGGTTGTCAAATTTATGGGCATACAGTTGGGCGAAATAATTCCTAATTATTGTTTTGATTTCCTCATCATTAGAGGTGACCTCACCGTTTTCATTTTTGATACTGGTAATTTGATTTTCTTCTTTCTTTTTTTTAATCAAATTGGCCAAAGGTTTGTCAATTTTATTGGTTTTTTCATAAAACCAGCTCTTTGTTTTATTTATTAATTCAATAGTTTTCTTGGTTTCAATTTTATTAATCTCTCCTTTGATTTTCAGTATTTCTAATTTGGTATTTAATTGGGGGTTTTCAATTTGCTCTTTTTCTAGCTTTTTCAGCTGTATGCCCAGATCATTGATCTCCTCTTTCCCTATTTTATTCATGTAGGCATTTAGAGATATAAAACTTCCCCTAAGAACTGCTTTTGCTGCATCCCATAAGTTTAGGTATGTTGTTTCATTATTGTCATTCTCTTGAATGAAATTATTGATTGTTTCTCTGATTTGATCTTTGGCCCACTCACTCTTTAGAATTAAATTATTTAGTTTCCAATTAGTTTTTAGCTTATTTTTCCATGGTGCTTTATTAAAAATGATTCTTATTGCATCATGATCATGAGTGGCCATCTCTTGATTCACTTCTTAAAGAGGCCTTTTCACTGAATGAGCATTATATCACTCAAAGTGAGAACTTGAAAAGATCTTAGCTTAAAAGGGCCAAAGTCTCTCACTGCATGCTGGACCATCTCCAGTCATCCTGATCAATATCTGGCCAATGGACCCAGATGGCTGTGGAGGAGAATGTGCAGCTGGTGACTTTGCACAGCCCTCTCTCACTCAAATCAAAGTCAATTGCAATTCATGTCATCATCTCCCTGATGTCCTGGTCCTCTTTGAGAACAAAGGACAAATCAAACACAACCACAACACCCCTGGGATTGGGGCCCTAAATTCAGTTGACTCCCTCTAGTCTCCCTTTGTATAGACAGAACTTCCCTAGCAACTTACTCCATTTCTGGGTTGTGATTTTCCTCTCCAAACCTACACACACATTGCTTTCCAATGAAAACGGAAGAAAAAAAAAGACTGGCCCCTTCACTAGCTACCAACTTGAAATGACTAGTAATAGCTACTTATCTTGGCTTTCTATGCTGAATGATAATCCATACCACCTTCTCTCATAAATCCTCATTTCTATTAATTGTGTGACTCTAATCCCCCAGACAGTTTGCACTGGGAAACTCCTTTTCCTTTTCCATCTCAATTCATCCTATTGCTTTCCAATTTCACAGCACACATTAAAGTAGATGGAGGTGGCTCAGATGCAATACCTATGGGGCTGTGATTTAGTTTCAAATGCATACAACAACAACAACAATACTATTCAAAGATGTAACAATTCTAGATGATGGTTGCTCAGTATGTATCCAGGAATGATTTTTACCTCCCCTTGTATCGTTCTCTATTTGAACTGGTAAAAACAGAGAGGAGGTAAAAGCAGATAAGAGAGGAGTTGGTCTTTACTTCAGGAGAGTGCATGACTTCATGTAGCTCCCTTTGTGTGACACACACTCAAGCCTGATATATAATGCCAGTCCTTGTACCATCCTTTTTACATTTGCTTAGGGTTCCTCCCGCCCTGACCAGGGGTAGGTCGAGGCCAATTAACTACCTCAGCAGCATGTTGGTATGTGTTTAAAAATAAGCCTGCAGATAGTACCAGCCAGCCTTCTCACACAGTTGCCTGCACCTACTAATGTATATGGCTGGAACAAAGAGTTTCAATGTTTCTGTAAAAGCATGTCATCCCTAATAATAGCTAGAACTTCTGTATCACTGTAAGGTTTATAAAACACTTTCCTTAAGTTTTCTCATTTGATTCTTACAATAGCACTGGGAGGTGAGTGGTCTTACTGCCTTCCTTTTATAGATGAGGGAGCTGAGATGATTTGAAAATAAATGACATGTCCAGGGTCACACAACTAGCAGAGTTCTGAGTGGCATACAAACTCTGGACTTTGTGACTCAGAGCCTGAAACACGTCACTGCCTATCTACCTTGGGTAGAGAAAAAAATATAACTCAGAACACAAACTTTTTTGAAAGGGGCCAGTGGCATCATATTTTCACATAAAGACGAATGTGCATACTAAATAATTTAGGGTCCCTGATGGAATTACTATCCTTAAAATATGTCTTTTCCTGGAGTTGGTATATTCCTCCTGGGGCGATAGGACCATTAGCATTAAAGACCCTGATTTAAAGCTGCCATATGTTCATCTGGGGCCCTATAAAGAGACATCTAGTACCCTCTGAAGACTGAAGCTGAAGACTGCTTAGTGCTTCACCAGCATGTGCATTCTTGGAAGCTTCCTGACTCCAAACCCCTACGTTCCCTTTGCAGCTGTATTATCCTTGGTAGTACCAGAGGGACCATATAGTACTGGTGGTGTTGTTCCTTTTAGCTGATTAATGTCCTATTAGAAGAAATTCGGGGGGACACATTTCAGAGAATGTAGGAATGCCTTCCAAGCAATTTTTTCACAGGTAGTACTTGGGTCCACTCAGCACAGATGAGTGAGCCAAATAATTATGTCCCTAAACAGCGCAAATGCCAGTTATATTCAGCCATCTGAATGCAGCTGGTGGGATTTGGAGGCTCACAAATCTCTCTCCTTCCATCTGACAGCAATGTTGACAGTAGCAGATGGGAGCACCAAGTTCTGTTGACTATGGCTGACTGCATCTTGGAGCTCCTCTTTTCTAAGGGAAAAGTGAAGCTCACAAAACTTTTAAAGGGATGAGAGAGAATAAAATTTGGCCCTAACTCCCATCCATATTATGAATGTAACTAATAAATACTTTGCTTATAATGACTTGTCTCTATTGCCTGTGTTCTCAGCCCTTCTATTGAGCTAAAATCAGCATCTCCAAGAATCACAGCTCTCAATTTATCCTTTGGGGCCAAACAGAACATATCTCATGCCTTTATTATATGTCGTATTACACAAATTTCTTCAGAAATTTGAAGACAGCTTCCCCTTTTATAATTCCTACCACCACTCAAATCTTCTTGACCCTAGGTTAAGTATCTCCCTTTTCTTCAACCTAATCCATCTTTAAGAGGTAATATAGCACAGTGGCTAGAGAGCTGAACTTGAAACCAGGGAGAACTAGATTCACATCTTGCCTCTGAGGCATGTAGGTTGTAATGCCCTAAATGAGTCATTTAGCTGATCAGTGCTCTAGGCCAGAGGTGTCAAATGCTTGGGTCTTTGGCCCCATAATACTCCTGAATGCAGCCAAGCCGGATTAAAATATAATTGGAGAATATTTAGCAAAAATGCAATAAACATATATGATATCAACACTTTTTAAAGTCAGTATGCTGCCCTTACGGACCTTTATACACCATGTAGAGGCCCATGCTACTTTTCAACACCTTTAAAGGTTAGGAAGCATGTTTTGATTTTTTTTTTCTTTTCCAGATAGCAAATTTAAATAGGCATCTTACCATGGGGCTAGTGAGCAGTTTACACATCATAAGCATTTTTCACTTTTTATCCCAAGCTAAACTTTTCAGCAGAGTTGCTTCTGCTTTCTCTACTGCTCCCTTTTATATTGGAGTCACTAATTATTGAAGGCTTTGTGGACTTAGTTTCAGGAAATTTTATTGGATTCTTTGTAGAATTGTCTGTTTCGTGCTTTATAACCGTTCCTGTCATATAAGCTCTAATCATATTCAACGTGGTATAATTGTGAGCCCTGCAATGTAAGATAACTAGAAGTCCTGTGAAATCATGCTTTATTTTGTTATGGGCACACAGTTAAGTCAACCCTGCCAACTTCATTATTCCCTTGTGTGGGGAGAATTTGTGTGTTGTTATCCTTTAAGTTAAATGCAACCTCTTTGTGGTTTTAATTATAGGAATGGTGTCAATATGGATTGGAATTAGGTACTTCAGTTGAATTCTTTACTCATTACTTCTTAGCAAAGATTGGGTATTTCTAGCACCTCGAATTGTGTTAGTGTTTGTTCATGACATCAAAATTGTGTTTTGTACCCTACATTTCCCATTTTGAATGTGACAGAAGAGGTAATATTTGTATTTTTTACAGAAATACCTAAAATAATATATTTTAAATTTTTTCCCTGGTTACTCAGGATATTGTTGAAGCTGTTCTTTGCATTGGACATCAAACAATAAAAATAAACATAAACATAAACAAGAAACAATACTGCTGTGTTTTGTTTTGTTTGCTATCCTGGAAGATTTTATGCATAACTAAGGTTTTATTTTAACAATTTTGTTTTCTTTAAATTCAATGAATCCTCCTATTTCAAATTTCAAGCATATTTAGTACTACATTTTAAAAATGTTCTCTCTTAAATACTCTCATTTGTTTCCAAAGGAACGAATGATGTCTTCCAAATCCTTTGCTGATTGCAAGTTATCTTTCTTTTTTCCCCTGCCACTTAATCCTGCATCACACAAAGACTAATACATTTTAACCCAACTCTTTGAGATGTTTTCTCCAATAATTTGACATGTTCCAGTAGTTTCCTGAGCTTGGAGATTCCCAGGATCATTTCTACTTTATTAAGCATCACCTATCTTGCCAGAAATGGAAGTTATATTTTTGACAATGAACTGTTCAGTTGGTCTGAGTTATGATAGAACATATGAAAGGAGAGCCTTCTGCCTGAATCAAGCTTTGTGTGATCACAACTTCCTTGAATTCTTGAAAGGAAAGGACTCTGTCATATTGTTTTTTGAGATCTTCCTTTCCTTTCCCAACAAGTTTCTTATTACTTAATCTGAAGGTAGTTGATGTTTAGTTAAAGAAAGGGGAATAGTTGCCAGCTTATCTTGGATATTATTTTCTCTTTGATTTTTCTTTAACACTTAGAAAGCAATAATGCCTAGAAAGTGATCAAGAAAGGATGGGAGATCAATTTCTTAAATATTGGCACTAAGTACCAAAATTTCTAGTTCTTTTCCATACTTTTAACATTTAGTTTCAAATTTTAATTCATTGTTGTACTGAATGACGGAGATAAGTAATTTTTCCCAACAATCTCAGAAGGAAAGCATTACTTTGTCCAAATTTGTGAAAAGACTGGCTTTTAACATCAGTGATCCAAAAGAGTGGGTTTGAAGAGTGGGTATGCATGCCAAATGACAACTTAAAGTAGTGGATGTCTCCATTATTTACAAAACAGACACACTAAATGTATGGAAAAGTAGACATCTTGATGTACTTTTGTCTTTTCAGGCCTCTCACTATTGAAAAATATTCTTTGTCAGTCTTACTAGGAAGTAACTACACGATGTCAGAACTACTTGGCATATGCATTCTGTCGCCATACCGGTGAATATTTCTTTATGCTTTTAGGTGACAAGATAAAATTTTTCCCTTTATTCTACTTCAGTAATGTTAACTCAATATCTTGAACTGCCTCAACTTTCATTGAATTTGTTAGCCCAGACAGAAAGCAAATCTCAATCCATCTGAAAATTATTTTAATAAGCTCTTCATTTGCTGGCTACAGCTGCTATTGTCAGTCAACGTCAGTATTCTGTATGTCGCTATGCAATAAAGACAGTGATTTTTGAAGAGAAAAGTTTGTCAAATTCAGTCACCTTATATAATTAGTTCATATATTATTGGGTTGGCTAAATGTGTTTTGTGTTTTTTATTTACTTTTCCCCCATCAATCAATTAATTCTCTTCTTGGGCTTTAAAATTGTTTTGTCAACTAAATTATAGACTTATTTTTTTATCTTTTGGAATAGAAAAAAAAAAACAACCAACTTTTCCTCTGGGGAATTAAGTATTGTTATCAAGGATTAGACCATTAGAATTAGTAGTTATAACCCTAATAAAGTCACAAGACTAATTTTTAGATTCAGAATTTGGATGAAGAATATATGAATATTAAAGAAAAGAGATACACAGGGGAATGTGAAAGCAATGTTCTAGCCAGTGGTAAAATGAAGGATAGATATAACTAATGGTTGGCAGGGGATCTTGAACTCTCAGAGCCTGGCATATTAAAAAAATTGTTTTGGAATTAGAAGACCTATGCTAAAATTTGGGATCTGGCACTTTTAAGTAAGCCACTTTAACTCTCTGTGTCTCAGTTACTTCATCTGTGAAATGAGGAATTTGGTATAGATGGTATCTAAAGTCACCTTCCAGCTCAAATTCCTATGATTAAGTTTAGTTTAATTCAAAATTTTGCCATAATTATTCTGTGGTAGCAATAAGTAGACCATATATTACATATGCAAAACTATTCACAATTTGGTATAAAAGATAAAATATAAGGAATATATGACTAGGGAGGGGAGAAGGGATGGGTCAGTTTTGTAGTGAGAGGGAGTGATAATTGATGGACAAACCTCTTCTCTACTGCTATGCTTTCAATGACAAAAGAATAATAGTAAAACTCCCAGTATTCTTGATAGAACCACTTTCCACTCTCCCTGTGATGAATTTAAAAGAAGGCATAGAGGAGAGTGGTACAAGAGCAATCATGGATGGGTTGGCATCTGAATCATTAAAGGGAATACACACTTAGTCTATTTCTTTTTGGCCTTTATATCCCCAATGCCTTTTTCACAGTCTAGCACATAGGTGAGTAATAAATGTTGGCTGAATGACTGAAAGACTGTCAAATGCTTTGCTGAAACGTAAGTAGCCTTTATCTATGATAGTTCTTTAATCTATCAGTCTTATAATCCCTGCAAAAATAAATAAATAAAAGTGCAGTTCTACATGACCTTCTATTGATGAATACGTGATGACTTGTCGTTATTACTACTTCTGCCTAAATGCTGACAAACGATCCCTATATCCTAGAATTTTTCAGGAAATGCAGGAATTGAAGGAACATCAACCTATAGTTTAATAAATTAGACTTCTTCCATTTTTGAAAACCAGGACAGCATTTGTCCATTTCCAGTTTTGTTGTTTCATACTTTCAAGGGGTAGGTGGGGAGAGGGAGAAAGATAGCATTTTAAAATTCAGTTTTTATGATCAGCTCATGATTGCACTTGAACATATCAAAGTTATATAAATGTTAGTTATCATTGCTATTATTATTTCTAGCACTTTTCATAGTATGTGGCACACAGAAAATAATTAATGCTTGTTAACTTGTTGATAATATACTATAGGCTATGAATACAGCAGGAAAAAATCAATGATGAACTCTAAAAGTTGATCAAAAAAATTGGCTCAGATGAAAGATATAGTGATGATGGAGGACTTAAATTATTTTGACGTTTTTAGGAACTCCTTCTGCTAAAAAGCAGAGAACAGGTAAATTCTTGACCTGTTTTTGATATTGTTAAGAGATTAATTCTAGATGGAAGAGAAAAGCCAGGAAGTTGCCTGCGGTCTCCCCAGTTTCCCTCAGAAATAATGTTAAATCAAACCTCTAAACAGGTTTTGGAGCAACAGAACCTATAAAAAGCTAATGTGAAACAATTTTCCAGCATAATGTAACTTAGAAGGACTTAGGGAAAGGTCTGTCTCCCTTGAGTAAAAGGTGAGTACAACCCAACACAGATAGTGTCCATGTAAGCCAGGCAGAGACTCTTCACTACAGCACAGATCAGCAACCAAGGCCCCTCAGTCATAGCTCAGCAGGGTAGCTGTGAGACATCCAACTCCAGCACAGAAGGCAAGTTACCAGCCCTGGAAACTAGGCAAAAGCAGTCGCAACTAGGCCAGGCCACCCCAGCGAAGTGAGCAAGCTGCCAGCACATGAGGCCCCAACACACAAAGCCAGTGCCCAGGTCTATGGCCCTCAGCAGAAGATCTAAAACTAAAGCAGCAATCATCCAAACTATTTGGTACTGGCTAAGGAATGGAGTCGTGGTTCAGTGGAATAGGTTACGTACAGAAGACACAGTAGTCAATGACTGTAGTACTCTACTGTTTGATAAACCTGAAGACTCCAAATTCTGGGATAACAACTCACTATTTAACAGAAACTTCTGGAAAAACTAGAAAATAGTATGGCAGAAATTATGCATCGAGTAATATCTTATACCATATACCAAAAAGTAAAGTCAAAATGGGTACACGATTTAGATATAAAGTCTGATACAATAAGCAAACTAGGAGTGCAAGGAAAAGTTTCCTTGTCAGTATGGAGAAAGGAAGAATTTATGACCAAACAAGAGACAGAGAGCATTATGAAATGCAAAATGGATAATTTTGATTACATTAAATTTAAAAGGTTTTGCACAAAGTCAATGCAACCAAGATTAGAAGGAATACAGAAAGCTGGGAAATAATTTTTACTTCCAATGCTCTGATAAATTGAGAACTGAGTCAAATTTGTAACAATATGAGTCATTCCCCAATTGATACATGGTGAAAGGATATGAACAGGCAGTTTTCAAAGGAAGAAAATCAAGCTATTTATACTCATATGAGAAAATCACTATTGATTAGAGAACTGCAAATTAAAACAACTCTGAGGTGCCATATCACACCTATCAGACTGGCTAATATGACAAAAAAAGGAAAATGATAAATGTTGGGGAGGATGTGGAAAATTGGAACACTAATGCATTGTTGGTGGAGTTGTGAACTGATCCAACCACTCTGGAGAGCAATTTGGAACTATACTAGATCTGTATCAGAAATGATAATCATAAAAAATGGAAAAGAGCCCACATGTACAAAAATATTTATAGCAGCTTTTTTGTGCTGGCAAAGAATTGGAAATTCAGGGGATGCCTGTCAGTCGAGGAATGGCTAAACAAGTTGGGATATATGAATGTAAGGAAATACTATTGTGCTATAAGAAATGATGAGCAGGCAGATTTCAGAAAAACCTGGACTTTCGGGAACTGATGGTGACTGAAGTGAGCACAACCAGGAGAATATTGTACATAGTAATAGCAACATTATATGGTGACCAATTTTGAAAGACTTAGCTCTTAAGACTTATGATGGAACTGTAGAGTCTGAATGCAGGTAGTGGCACACTGTTTTTCTTCTTTTTTCTTTCTCATGGTTTTTCCCTTTTGTTCTGATTCTTCTTTAACAACATGACTAATGTGGAAATACATTTAATATGGTTGTACAATATAGCCTTTATCATATTACTTGTCATCCTGGGGAGGGAGAACAGGAGGGAGGGAGAAGATATTGTAACTCAAAATCTTATAAAAGTGAATATTGAAGATCATCTTTATATGTAATTGGAAAAAATAAATACTATTAAGTGGGAAAAGAGATTAATTCTAGGTTTCTTCTGCTAATATTCTTTGCTGTAACATGAGTCATCAAAAGTGGGCAGTCATCATCAGATTTGACAAGTTTCAGGAGGTTCCTTGTCCTCTCTCAAAACACTGACCAAGAAGACCATCTCGCTGCTTTCAAGATAGTGGGGCAAGGCTAGTGAGAATTAGGATTCATAGCTATGAATCCCATAATGCATACTGTGACATGAGATCATCCTTTAGCACAGGCAAAAGAGAAAACAGTCTGTAATTTTAGTGCTCTGAATTTCACTCTGCTTAAAACAATATTGATCTGCCATCATTTTTTTTGTCTTAAGGCATGAAAAAATTCCATTGAAATGTGTTAATTGCACTAGAGGTGGGTATTTGGAATAAATAGAATAAATTAAGCTCTTCACTCATATTATCACAAACTTGTGTGTCGGTACCTTTTTATGACAAAACATTACATGGAGTTGTTGAAGATAACTGGGGAATCAGCTGCTTCAATGAGTCAAGGATGGTTCCAAGCCCCAAAAGAACATGAGGTTTTATGAAGAGTTATGGTCTTTAAATAAGAGAATCAGAGAGCTTAAAGAGGTAAAGAGCATTGTTGAAGAAAATGAAGACAGAGTGGTGTTTGGGGATGAGCATTCATACTGGAATTCAATATCTGGCTTTGAAACCAGCTGAACGACTTTAAGCAAGTTTCTTAAGATTTGGGGGCCACAGTTTATTCTATAAAAAAATAGAAAAGAAAAAAAAAAGAATTTCAGTACTAATATCTCAAAGTTGTTTTCAGGATCAAATAAGAGATTAGCTATGAAAAGATGATGAATATAAAGGACTATGAATATAACTGACAATTTTTACTTCTCAGCATTTCTTGCCTGTCTCGAAGCATCCAGATATGATTACTATGACTTGTGGGCCTCTCAAGGGCAGCCTGGATGACTTGCCCAGAAAATGTCATTGAACATCAAAATTCAACTCAACTTATGCATGTTTGAGTGCAGGGATTTGGGGATTATTTCCCAATACCTATTCTACCATGGAGATTTTTTTCTTAGGTATGATCAACACTGGGGATCAATCCAAGACACTTAGATATCTTCAAAATTACTAAGAACTAGGGTGTCAGTTTTTACTTCTTTGAAATACTGATACTTAGAAATTTCCATTGAGCTTGATCATCTGCCTTAGTGATATTTACTGAGGTTGCCATAGTCCTCCTTGTTGAGATTTTTCACTTTTCTATCTTTTATTCTGTCCTTAACTACTTTTCTCAGTGGAAATGACCCTAATGATGAAGTGTAATGATTAAGGAAATCAGTGGAAAAATGAAGATGCATTTGCAAAGGCAAAGCAGACCATAAAGTTGAGTAATTATCTTGTGAATTCAATGTAAACAGCTAAAGCATCATTTAAACCAAATTAACTACTTATAAAAATCACCAACAGCTACTTATAATCAACCAAATGATTCATATGATATTGCACTATGAAGTTTTCTGGGATTTTGCCTGATTCTGAGAAGTAAATTGCTATCCTGTGATAGTATAACGTTCTTTTCTTTACATGAGAGCTTGAAGGACCTTAAGAGATCATTTGGTCTAACCTCATAATTTTAACAAATACAGTATTATGATTCTTCTTTAACAGATGGTGTCATCATTGAAAGTATTAGGATAGTGACCTCATATTTCCAGGGATAAAGCAAAACACTGCCTTATATTAAAAATATTGCTGTGCATATTCATATAGATCGATTTCCTTTTTCTTTCATTTCTTGAGGGCATATGCCCAACACTTAGACAAGTACCTAGCAAATAGGAGATTTTTTTGGACTAATTCCCTAGTAATGGTATCATCAGATCAAAGTTCGTACAGTAGTAACTTTTGAGAATTTTTCTAATGCCTTTCCAGAATAGCTGGATGAAGTCACAGCTCCAACAGAGCATTAGATTGCCTATTCAACCACAGTTTTGTTTTCCTTCTTTGTTATTTGAGCCAATTTAGTGGTTGGGAGGTGGACCCTCAGATTTGTTCTAATTTGTATTATTATTATCAAAGATTTGGATGATTTCATATGATTGTTGATTATCTTTCTTTTTAAAAAACATCACCTGATCATAACTTTTGACCAATAATCCATCGGGAATGTTTTTTTCTTAAATATTTGAATAAATTCCTCACATATCTTGGACCTTATACTTTTTCATTGGAGTTTGCTTCTAAGATTTTTCCATTCTTTCCCTTCTAATTCTAATGGAATTGATTTTGTTTGGGGTGTTTTTTTAAAGTTATGTAATCAAAATTGTCAATTTTATCCTCCTTTGATACTCTCCTTTGTTTAATTACTCTTCCTCTATCCCTAATTGTGAAAAGTATCTCCTTCCATGTTGCTCAAATTTGTTTATGGCATTAAACTTTATGGATAGGTCACCTATCCATTTGAACTTTATGGTAATATTTGGTGTGAGACAACTGGGACTAATATGGATTTTTTTTACATGATAGCACATGTATAAACTGTGTCAAACTGCCTACCATTTTCAAAAGAGGGGAAGGAAGGGAGGGAGGGAGAAAAATGTAGAACTCAAGGGTTTGTAAATATGAATGCTAAAAATTTTCTGGACATGTAACTGGGGAAAAATACTATTAAGAATTTTTGTGTAAGATGTTTATTTAACCTCACAGGCTAGTTTCCAATTACATCAGCAGTTTGTGTCAAATAATGAATGCTTACCCCTAGTTTGACTCTATTAATACTCAGCCACAGTTTGTTTCGGTATGTGGTGTATCTATTCTGAACCAGTACCAAAGACTTTTGATGACTGGTGATTTCTGCCATAGTTTGATATCTGATGCTATTATCTCCATTTTCTCCCCTCTTTTTCATTATTTCCCTTGAGATTATTGACCCATTGTTCCTCCAGATGAATTTTGTTATTAGCTTTTAGTTCTATAAAGGATCCCTTAGATAGGTATGAAATTTAATTTATTAATTAATTTGGGTATTGTTGTCATTTTTATTATACTGGTATAGCCCACTCATGAGCAATTACTACCTTTCTAATTATTGAGGTTTCATTTTCTTCCTTCTCTTCTTTCTTTTCTTTTTTCCCTCCCTCCTTTCTCCCTCTTTCCTTCTTTCTTCCTTCCTTCCTTATTTCCTTCCTTCCTTTCTCCCTCCATTTCTTTCTTTCTTTCTCTTCCTTCCTTCCTTCCTTCCTTCTTTCTTTCCTTCCTTCCTTCCTTCCTTCCCTCCTTCCTTCCTTCCCTCCTTCCTTCCTTCCTTCCTTCCTTCCTTTCTTTCTTTCTTTCTTTCTTTCTTTCTTTCTTTCTTTCTTTCTTTCTTTCTTACTTTTTCTTTCTTTCTTCCTTCTCTTCCTCCTTACTCTTCCTTCCTTCTTGTATTTACATTCATATACTACTTATGTTTGTCTTAATATGTAGATTGTCAAATATTTTATATATTGTATAGTTATTTTAAATGGAATCTTTCTTTCTATCCCTTCTTCCTGGCTTTTTTCAGTAAGAGTGAAAAACTGATGCATTTGTGGGTTCGTTTCACGTGCTGTTATTTTTGTGATATGATCAATTGTTTCCCTTAATTTTTAGGTAACTATTAGAGTTCTCTAGGTAGATAATTCTGTGAGCTACAGAAAAGGAGTTTTATTTATCTTCCTCTGCCCATGTGCATTCCTTCCATCTCGTCTTTTTGTCTTATTGCTATAGCCAGCATTTTTAGAAATATAGCAAATAGTAGTGACTGTTTTACTCATAATCTTATACAATGTCACTACTATTTCTCCAGTTTGTATAACACTAGCTCTTCGATTTAGTTAAATATTTCTAACCACATTAAGAAAAGGTAATCATTTTAAATTATTTTTAACAAAATGCATCTCATTCTACTAAAAGCTCTTATCTGTATCTATTGATAAATTATGTTATTTTTGTAAACAAAATGGTTTATTTACTTAGAATTTTCTTAATATGGAACCAACTCTCAATTCCAATGATAAATCCAGTCTGGCCATTATATTTTTTCATGTGTTTCTGTAGACTCTTGGCTAATATCATGATCAATATTTTTCATTGTATTTATTAAAAGATATTGATCTATGATTTTCTCTCTTTGCTTGAAATATTCTGGCTTAAGAATCAAGTTCATATTGTTTCATAAGAGGTATTTAATGTGGTCCTTTTTCTATTTCCCCCCAAAATTATGTAATATCAGCTTTAATTTTTATGTGAATGGTTGATAGCATTCAGTTGTGAATTGTTCTGCTTCTCTTTTATTTGGGGAATTCAATTATGACTTCTTTTATTTTATATACATATATATGTTTATCTGAGATTGGATTATTTAAATTTTCTATTCTTGTTCTATTAATCTAGGTATTTTTGTGAATAGTTATCTATTAAATATAATTGAACAGATTTGTTATTGTGTAATTGGGCAATAAAATTTTGAAAGATTTGCTTTATTTCTCTTCAGTTTGTCACAAATTTTAACTTTTATCTTAAGAATTTTACTTTTCTCTCTTTTATCAACTGAAGATTCTTTAAAATATCCAATTGTGCTTTCAATAGGAACTTTGATTTCTAGAACTTCAATTTCGTTTTTTGTTATTTTTCATTTGTTGCTTTTCTACTTCTTTTAGTTTAATGCCCAATTCCTTGTTCTAATATTTCTGCCTCTTGCTGAAAGTGTGAAAAAATACAGATTCTCTTTTAGAAACTTGTTTTGCTGCACCCCAAATGTCATCAAACATCTCTATGTTGTCATTTTCTTTGCTATTACTTCTATAATTGTTCTTTGACCCACTAATTTCAATTAATTAACTAATTAGGATTGAATTATTTAATATTTAATATTTAAGTTTGAAATTAAAGTTTGAATTCTTTCTCCAATCCTCCTTTAATGATTATGATTTAATGTGTTATAATCAGTTTAAGTTATATTTACTTTTTTATTCATTTATGATATTCCTATGCCTCAGCCTAGGGTTAATTTTTGTAAAGGTGCCATTTATAGTTGAAAAAAAACGTATATTTCTACTATTAAGCCCTGTTTACTTTAGTTCCTCATCTTTAAAAATGAGCTAGAGAAGGAAATGGACAAATGTCTTTTCCAAGAAATCCACAAATGGGGTCATAAAGAGTCAGGCATGAATGAAATGACTAAATAACAGTAAAAACAACCCTTGTATTTAGTTATTGCTAGAGAACTAGCATATTTAACTTTTCTAAAATTGCATTCAGTTCTTTATCTTCTTTCTTATTTTGCTAAAAGTGTCACCTCCTTGAATCCACTCTCAAAGTCATTTAGCTTTTTATTTAAGTTTGATAAAGATCAGGAACTTACTTCTTCCCAGGCCAATCCATTCCATTTTTGAGTAGCTTTAATTATTCAAAAGCCAAAATGTGCTTCTGTTTTGCTTTCAGTCACTGTTCCCAACATTTACCTTCAAGGTCAAACAAACTATGGAAGGATCATAGATCTCAAGGGAGAAGAAACCTCAAAGACCATCTATTCTAGGCTCTCCATTTTCAGCAAAAGAAGCTGAGGAAAGTTGTAATTCACCAAAAGCCACACTGTTAGTAATTTACAAGTGAGATTTGAATATACTGTATTTCCCCATGTATAAGACACAATTTAATTTTGGGGCCCGAAATTTGAAAAAAATGTATTACATAGTTATTGAACTCAAGTTTTATTCATCTGCTCATTGCTTTCAGGCATCTTTTAGGCAAGTCTGGTGCATGTACGCATGCTTAGTCCATTCCGTTTCATGAACTTGAAGCACTGATTGTGTCCTCCTGTGAAATCAGTAACTTCTTTTTCATCAGCAATTCTTCTTGCCTTATGCTGAACCATCTTTGTGGACACAGGAATTCCAATTGCCCTTTGCTCTTCAATCCATATCTTCAATTCCCTCTTCAGATGAAGCCATTTTGCTGACCTGTCTCTCATGGCCTTCTTCTGCCATGGCATTGTCAAGAGGGTTTCTTCTTCCTGTAGCCAGTCTTGGATTGTTTTCTCAGTTGGAGGAGGACCAAACTTACATTCAGCAGCACAACTTCTACTCACTTTTGCAAACTGGATCACTTTTAACTTGAATTCAGCACTGTACAAAAATCTTTTCTGAGCCATTTCTGGCAGAACATGGCAAAACATAACCTGATATACCAGTAACAAATGCTAAACAATAAGCACAAAGACAACAAGCATGAAAAAGTGGGAAATGCAAGTAAAAAAAATATACAACCACTGTGTAAGACACACCCAGTTTTTAGACCCCAAATTTTTCAAAAAAGGTGCATCTTATATATGGGGAAATAGGGTAGAACTTTTAACTCCAGAAATTGATGCTCTTTTCCTTGTGCCGTGCTGCCTCCCATGTCCAATTTCTCTCCCACAGAATTATTGTAAATAATGACTAGTGTAAATAATCCTCTGAATCCTGTGAAATGATCACATTATTCAGATTTGCACTGTATGTTTCCATTGGGCTACAGCCAATAACTATATTTAAATAATTATATCTTTGAACAGTGTGAATTTGACATGTGACCACTTCCCACGAATCATTGTTCTCATTAGTGAGAGCACAAAATCTCACAGTTGGAAGTGACCTCAATAGTTATTGATTTCAATCCTTTACAGATTGAAAAATTCTCTATAAATTCTCTGTTGTTTAATTTCTATCCAAAGTTTGGTGGTGAGAAACCTATTACCTCTGATGCAGCCCATTTCATTTAAAAATAGTTCCATGTAATAAATCTTTTGATATTGGAACTATTTTTGATTCCTTCACTTGATTTTCAGTTGATATTTCAACTACCCATGTAATTCTGGTTGCCTTCTTTTAGATATATCTTGGTTTAACTCCTCAATTGACTCTGTTTAGAACTGATCCAGAATAAAAGTCCAAGTGCATTCAGTCTAGAGAAGAAAATAGTTAGACTGATGTGCCTCCTCATTCTGAATAGTTTGTCTCAATTAATGTCACTTAAGGGAATATTTTCCTTTTTTCTTTAATATCATGTCATTTACTCATGAGGTGCTTAAAGATTCTTGGCTTGATTTTTGTTGTTCTATTTGTTCTGCCTTTCCCCATCTTCCTGTATACATATATGAACCACCTTCTAACTATGCCTTCCCTATCCAGTATATTTTCAATTTTTCAAGCTATATCATGGATTCAGCCCATCACTTAAATCTATTGCTATCCTCCTAAACCTCCCTTTTGAGTTATATGCTAGCCATCTCTCACAACTGCAAGCCATCCAAAATTGGATATATTTGCTATATATTTTGGCTTCCAAGCCAACCATAAAGAACTATGTAGTGCTAAGGACAGAGTCTCAGAGTATTCATTCTGTTCCAGATCTGCCCTCAGGTTGGCATTGATTAATTAATCAACACTCTTTAGGCCTATTTTATCACCAAGTGTCAGACCCATCTACTCTTTACCCACCTACCTACATTACTGTCCATATTAAATGATTCTACCTAGGACAGACTTCAGATGGAAGCCTTTACCTTCAACTAAATTTCTCATAGCATTTTGTCTTACATAGTAATTTGTGTACTTGTTATATAACTCAGTTATACTATAATATTATTTTTAATAGTATTTTATTTCCCCCCCAATTACACGTGAAGAAAATTTCTAGCATTCATTTTTACAAGATTTTGAGTTCCAATTTTTTTCTCCCTCCCTCCCTCTGCTCCCCCTTTCCTTAAATGGTGGGCAATTTGATATAGGATATACATGTGCAATTATCTAAACCATAGTTTCATATTAGTGGCAGATCTGAAAGAAGAAATAAATCAAAAGAAAAAACATAAATAAGAATAAAGTAAGTGAAAAAAATATATACTTCAATCTGCCTTCAGAGTCCATCAGTTCTGTATCTGGATGTTGATAGCATTTTCCTTCATGAGTCCTGATACTTGTCATGGATCATTGTTTTGTTTAGAAGAGCTGAGTCATTCACAGCTGACCATCACATAATGTTGCTGATACTGTGTACAGTGTTTTCCTGGTTCTAAACATTTCACTTTGCATCAGTTCATACAAATATTTACAGGTTTTCCTGAAATCGGTCTGCTCATCATTTCTTATTGCACAATAGTATTCCTTTACATTCATATACCACAGCTTGTTCAGCCATTCTCCAATTAATGAGTAGCCTCTGAATTTCCAATTCTTTGCCAACACAAAAGGCCTGCTATAAATCTTTTTGCACATGTATGTCTTTTTCCCTTTTTTATGATCTCTTTGGGATATAGACCTAGTAATGACATTGCTGGATCAAAATGTATGCACAGTTTGGTTGCCCTTTGTGCATAGTTCCAAATTGCTTTCTGGAATGGTTGGACCAGTTTACAACTCCAACAAAAATGCATTAGTGTTCTCATTTTCCCATATCTTCTCCAACATTTATCATTTTCCTTTTTGGTGTAATGTTAGCTAACCTGACAGGTAATAGCTCTGAGTTGTTTTAATTTCCATTTCTCTAATCTTCTTCAGATGCCTAGAGCTAGCTTTGATTTCTTCATCTGAAAACTACCTGTTCATATCCTTTGACCATTTATCAATTAGGGAATGGCTGATATTTTTACAAATTTGACTCAGTTTTCTATATATTTGAGAAATGAGGCCTTAACAGGACACTTGCTATAAAGATTGTTTCCCAGATTTCTGCTGTGCTTCTAATCTTGGTTGCATTGATTTTGTTTGTACAAAAGCTTTTTTATTTACTGTAATCAAAATTATCTATTTTTACATTTCATAATGCTCTCTATCTTTTGTTTGGTCATGAATTCTTCCCTTCCTCATAGATTAGACAGGTAGGCTATTTTTTGTTACTCTAGTTTGCTTTTGGTTTCACCCTTTACGACTAAATCTTGCACCTATTTTGATCTTTTCTTTGTATACATTGTGAAATGTTGATCTATACCTAGTCTGTCTCCTATTGTTTTCTAATTTTCCCAACAGTTTTTATCAAAGGCTGAGTTCTTATCCCAAAGGCTTGTGTCTTTGGCTTTATCAAACATTAGATTACTGTGGTCATTGACAGCTATGTCTTGTGTTCCTATTCTATTCCACTGATCCACCACTTGCTTCTTAGACAGTGCCAGATAGTTTCGATGATTACCACTCAATAATAAAGTTTGAAATCTGCCATTCCTAGGCTACCTTCCATTTTATTTTTTTCATCAATCCCCTTGATATTTTTGACCTTTTTTCCTTCCAGATGAATTTTCTTCTTATTTTTTCTTACTCTATCAAATAATTGTTTGATTGTTTGGTATGGCAGTGAATAAGTAAATTAGTTTAGGCAGAATTGTCATTTCTATTATATTAGCTCAGCCTATCCATGAGCAATTGATATTTTTCCAGTTGTTTAGATCTGATTCTATTTGTGTGAAAAGTATTTTGTAGTAGGAGCCAAAATGGCAGCTGGAAAGCAGGGACTTGCATGAGCTCCCCGCCAGGTGCCTCCAAAAACCTATAAAAATGGCTCTGAACAAATTCTAGAACTGCAGAACCCACAAAATAGCAGAGGGAAGCAGGGATCCAGCTCAGGACAGCCTGGATGGTCGCTGGGTGAGGTCTATCATGCACGGATCTGGGAGTGGAGGGGATCAGGACACAGCGTGGGTGGCAGCAGGACGAACCAGACCAGGAGCCAGGTGGAACAGGCCCTAGTGCCCTGAATCAGTGAGCTGTGGCAGTTACCAGACTTCTCAATCCACAAACACCAAAGACAACAGAGAGGAATAGTGGGAAAAGCTGAAGGGGACAGAGTGAAAAGAGTTCTCTATTCGGCCACCACCCTGGGGACAGCAGGGGTGGTGCAGCTACAGAACTACAGCTACAGTTGCTTCTGGCTCCAGGTCCAGCTGGTGGGAGGAATTAAGTGGTGAATCAGAGCAGGAGTGCAGAGCCTGCTGAAGATCTGAGTCCAGTCTGGGTTGAGGGTTCTCGGGGAAAGAGGAGTGCTGGTGTGACAGAGCTGGCTGTATAGAAATAGCTGTGAAAACTACGGCACATCCCCTCAAGTTTGGAACAAAGTACTCTTTACTCTACAAGCAGTCATACGCCGACAAAAATCTCAAGGGTCAAGTAAGTTGGCTGAGAACATGGCCAGGCAGCAAAAACGTACTCAGATTCAGTCTCAGACATTGGAATCTTTCTTTGGTGACAAAGAAGACCAAAACATACAGCCAGAAGAAGTCAACAAAGTCAAAGAGCCTACATCAAAAGCCTCCAAGAAAAACATGAACTGGTCTCAGGGCATGGAAGAGCTCAAAAAGGATTTGGAAAAGCAAGTTAGAGAAGCAGAGGAAAAATTGGGGAGAGAAATGAGAACGAAGTGAGAAAACCATGAAAAACAAGTCAATGATGCTGAAAAAAAATGTTGAAGAAAACAACACCTTAAAAAATAGACTAACTCAAATGGCAAAAGAGCTCCAAAAAGCCAATGAGGAGAAGAATGCCTTGAAAGGCAGAATTAGCCAAATGGAAAAGGAGGTCCAAAAGACCACTGAAGAAAATATACCTTAAAAATTAGATTGGAGCAAGTGGAAGCTAGTGACTTTATGAGAAATCAAGATATTATAAAACAGAACCAAAGGAATGAAAAAATGGAAGACAATGTGAAATATCTCCTTGGAAAAACCACTGACCTGGAAAATAGATCCAGGAGAGATAATTTAAAAATTATGGGACTACCTGAAAGCCATGATCAAAAAAGAGCCTAGATATCATCTTTCAAGAAATTATCAAGGAGAACTTCTCTGATATTCTAGAGTCACAGGGTAAAATAGAAACTGAAAGAATCCACAGATCACTTCCACAAAAGGATCCCAAAAAGAGAACTCCTAGGAATATTGTCACCAAATTCCAGAATTCCCAGGTCAAGGAGAAAATACTGCAAGCAGCCAGAAAGAAACAATTTGAGTATTGTGGAAAACAATCAGGATAATACAAGATCTAGCAGCTTCTACATTAAGAGATCGAAAGGCTTGGAATATGATATTCCAGAGGTCAATGGAGCTAGGATTAAAACCAAGAATCACCTACCCAGCAAAACTGAGTATCATGCTCCAAGGCAAAATATGGATTTTCAATAAAATCGAGGACTTTCACGCTTGCTTAGTGAAAAGACCAGAGCTGAATAGAAAATTTGACTTTCAAAAACAAGAATCAAGAGAAGCATGAAAAGGTAAACAAGAAAGAGAAATCACAAGGGACTTACTAAAGTTGAACTATTTTTTTTACATTCCTACATGGAAAGATGACATGTATGATTCATGAGACTTCAGTATTAGAGTAGCTGAAAGGGATATGCATATATATGTGTATGTATATATATATATATATATATATATATGTGTGTGTGTGTGTGTGTGTGTATATATATGTATATGTATATATATATATATGTGTGTGTGTATGTATGTATTTATGTAGGTGTATATATATATGTACACACACACACATATATATGCATATATATGTGTGTATATATATATATTTATATATATATATTTATATATATATATATATATATATATATATATATATTTATATATATATATATATAGACAGAGGGCACAGGGTGAGTTGAATCTGTAGGGGTGATATCTAAAAAAAATAAAATAAAATTAATGGATGAGAGAGAAACATATTGAGACAGGGAAAAAGGGAGAGATAGAATGGGATAAATTATCTCACATAAAAGTGGCAAGAAAAAGTGGTTCTGTAGGAAGGGAAGAGGGGGGCAAGGGAGGGGAAATGAGTAAATGTTGCTCTCATCAGATTTGACCAGAAGAGGGAATACCATACACACTCAATTGGGTATCTCACCCCACCAGAAAGAAGGAGGAAGAAGATAAAAAGGGGGGATGATAGAAGGGAGGGCAGATACGGGGAGGAAGTAATGAAAAGCAAACACTTTCGAAAAGGGACAGGGTCAAGGGAGAAAACTGGATAAAGGGAAATAGGTTAGGAAGGAGCAAAACATAGTCAGTCTTTTACAACATGAGTATTGTGGAAGGGTTTAACATAATGATATACATATGGCCTATGTTGAATTGCTTGCCTTCTTAGGGAGGGTTGGTACAGAGGGAAGAGGGGAGAGAATTTGGAACTCAAAGTTTTAAAAACAGACACTCAAAAACAAAATAAATAGTTTTTACATGCAACTAGGAAATAAGATACACAAACTAAATATATTAAATAAATAAAATTAAATTAAAAAAAAACAGATTCATAGACTATTAGAGCAGAAAGGCACTTTAGGGATGATCTAGTCCAACCTCTTCATTTTGTAGATGAGAAACTTGCGATTCATGGAAGTTAAGAGATTTGTCACAAGTCACATAGGTAGCCAGGAGTTAAACCAGAAAAAAAAAAGTATTTTATAATGGTGTTAATATAGTTCCTGCATTTGTCTTTGCTAATGTTAATTATTTTAAGTAGTTTTTTTAGTTGATTCTCTATGGTTCTCTAAGTATACCACCATATCATCTGCAAAGTGACAGCTTTGTTTCCTCACTGCTTATACTAATCCTGTTGATTTCTTCTTCTACTCACTGATGTAGATAACATTTCTGCAATATTGAAGAATAGTGATGATAATGGGCATCCTTCCTTCACCCTTGTGCTTATTGGAAAGGCTTCTAGCTCATCCACATCACAGATAATGCTTGCTGATGGTTTTAGATAGATACTGCTAATCATTTAAAGGAATGTTCCCTTTATTCCTATTCTCTCTACTGTTTTTAATAGGAATGGGTGCTGTATTTTTCAGCATCTATTGAGATAATCATATGATTTCTGTTGGTTTTGTTATTGATGTGGCCCATTCCGTTGATAGTTTTCCTAATGTGAACCAACCCTGCATTCCTAGTATAAATCACACCTGATCATGGTGTTTGATCATAATTGCTTTACTAGTATTTCATTTAAAATATTTGATCAATATTCGTTAGCCAAATTGGTCTATAATTTTCTTTCTCCTTTAGCTCTTCCTCATATAGGTATCGGTGCCATATTTGTATCATAAAAGGAGCCTGGTAGGACTCCTTCTTCTCCTATTTTTCCAAATAGTTTATATAGTATTGGAATTAATTGTTCTTTGAATGAGTGGTACAATTCATTTGTGAACCTATCTGATTCCAAGGACTTTTTTTCCTTAAGGAGTTCATTGATGGCTTGTCCAATTTCTTATTCTAAGATGAGGTTATTTAGTCATTCTGTGTCCTGGTCTGTTCATCTGGGTAACTGATATTTTTTGTAAATATTCATTTATTTCTCTCAGATTGTCAGAATTATTGGCATATATTTGGGCAAAATATTTCTTAACTATTGCTTTAATATCTTCTTCATTGGTGATGATGTCACTCTTTTCATTTTTTGATACTGGATTTTTGTCTTTCTTATTTCTTTTTTTTTGAAAATCAAATTAATCAATGGCTTATCTATCTTACCGGTTTTTCCATAAAACCAACTCCCGGTTTTATTTATTAGCTCAATAGCTTTTTTTTAACTTTCAATATTATTAATCTCACATTTGATTTTCAGGATTTGCAATTTGGTGCTCAATTGAGATTGTTAATCTGTTCTTTTTCTAGTTTTTTTTAGTTGCATCCAATTCATTGACCTGTTCATTTTCTGTTTTGTTGATGTAAGAATTTAGAGAAATAAATTTTCCCTTAAGCACTGCTTTGGCTGCATCCAGCCCATAAATTTTGGTATGTTGCCTCATTGTTGTCATTCTCTTTAATGAGAGGATTAATTTTTTCTATGATTTCTTATTAGACCCATTTATTCTTTAGGATTAGATTATTTAGTTTCCAATTAATTTTTAGTCTATTTTCCACTGCCCTTTATTGAAAGCAATTTTTATTGCAAGCAATTTTTATTGCAATATGATCTGAAAAGAATACATTTAATATTTCTGCCTTTCTACATTGGATTTTGTGGGTTTTATGACCTAATAAATTGTCAATTTTTATATAACTGCCATGTACTGCTGAGAAAAGTATATATTTCTTTCTGTTCCCATTCAATTTTCTTGAAAGGTCTTAGATTTTTCTAATACTCTGTTTCCCTCCTTAATTTCTTTCTTGCTTATTTTTTGGTTGAATTTATCAAGTTGTGACAGAGGTCAGTTGAGATCCCCCACTAGTATACTTTTGCTGTCTATTATTTACTGTAACTCTCTTAACTTCTCTTTTAAGAACTTGGACGCTATACCACCTGATGAATTATTTTTATTATTGATATTGCCTTATTGGCTATGATAACTTTTATCAAGATATAGTGTCCTTCCTCATCTTTTTTAACTAAGTCTATTTTTGTTTTTACTTTATCTGAAAACAGGATTCCTACTGCTTTTTGAGTTTTGTTTTTTTATTTTTTTTACTTCAGATGAAATGTAATCGATTCTTCTCCAGTCCCTTTCTTTTAATCTGTTTCTGTCTCTCTGCTTCAAGTGTGTGTTTCTTGTAAACAACATATTGTAAGATTCTGATTTTTGATCCACTCTGCTAACTGCTTCCATTTTATGGGAGAGTTCATTCCATTCACATTCATAGCTATGATTACTACTTGCGTATTTCCCTCTATCCTATTTTTCCTCCTGTTTGTCCTCTCCTTTCACCCTTTCTCTGCTCACCAGTGTTTTGTTTCTGTTTACCACCTCCCCTGAACTGCCATCCCTTCTGTCAGCTTTACTTAATCTCTTCCCCTCCAGCTTCCCTGTTGGGTAAGATAGAGTTCTATATTCAATTGACTGTGTATATGATTCCTTCTTTCAATAAATATTAATGAAAATAAGATTTAAGTGATGGCCGTAGCCCACACTGCCATCTTCCCCTCCAATGTAAAAGTTCTTTATTGATTCTTTATGTGAAATAATTTACCCCCTTCTACCTCTCCCTTCCTTCTGCAGCCATTGTAGTTCTCTTTTTCATCCCTCAATTATTTTTATATCATTCCCTCAAATTCACCATATACTCATACCTTCTGTCTATGTATATTCCTACTAGCTACACTATTGGTGATAGAGTTTTTAAGAATTGCAAGTATCACCTTCCCACGTAGTGATGTAAACGGTTTAGTTCTATTGAATCCCTTTCCTTTTTTACCTGTTTATGCTTTTCTTGGGTCTTGATGTTGGAGATCAAATTTTTGCTTTAATTCTGGTCTTTTTCTTATGAAAGCTTAAATCCTTCTATTTCATTGAATAGCCATTATCTCACCTTCCTGTATTATGCTTAATTTTACTGGCTAAGTGAGTTTCGTTTGTTATCTGAGCTCCTTTGCCTTCTGGAATATCATATTCCATGACCTCTGATCTTTTAAGGTTGCAGCTGCTAAGTCCTGTTTAATCCTGATTGTGTCTCCCTGATATTTGAATTGTTTCTCTCTGGCCACCCAGTATGTTTTCCTTGACCTGATAATTCTCACACACACACACACACACACACACACACACACACACACACACAATGTTCCTTGAAGTTTTTATTTTGGGGTTGCTTTCCTGAGGTGATTGGTGGATTCTTTCAATGCATATTTTGCTCTCTGGTTCCAGGACATCACAGCAGGTTTCCTTGATAATTTCTTGAAAGATGTTTTCCAGGTCCTCCTTTTGATTATGATTTCAGGTAGCCCAATGATTCTGATATTGTCTCTCCTGGCTCAATTTTCTGAGTCAGTTGTTTTTCCTATGAGATATTTTACATTTTCTTCCATTTTTTCATTCTTTTGAATTTATTTGATTGATTCTGGATGTCTCATAGAGTCATTATCTTCCACTTGTCCAATTTTACCTTTTTAAGGAGTCATCTTCCTTAATTAGATTTTATATTTTCTACTTGGCCAATTAAGGAGTTTAAGGAGGTGTTTTGTTTACTCAACTTTAGTGTCTCTTTTTCCATTTGGCCAATTCTACTTTTTAAAAAGTTACTTTCTTTTTCAAGCTGTTCACTCTTTTTTTGTATAATTATCTTGCATCACTCTCATTTCTTTTCACAAATTTTCTTCTGCTTCTCTTTTATGATTTTGAAATCCCCTTTTGGTCTGTTCTGTGAGTCCGTTCTGGGCTTGAGACCAATTCCCGCTTTTCTTTGGAGTTTTGCCCATTGGTGTTTTCACATCATTATGTTCTTCTAAGTTTGTGTCTTAATATTCCCTGTCACTGTAATGACTTTCTATAGTCATATTCTTTTTTGATTGTTTTTTCCTCATCTTTTTTGTCCTTTGTTCCTTTCTTTTAAATTAAATTCTACTACTGGGGTGGAAGAGGCACTGTCTCAGTTTTCTTGTTCAAGGGGCTCCAAGCCCTGGCTGTTTACCTGATGCTTCACTGATGTTGCCCTAAGGCCCACAGGGGACCCTCGTGTCTGGTGCTCTGCTAATGGGGTGGATTGGGGTGGGGTGGCTGGGGCTACCAGAGGTTGTAGGGTTCTGGCAGCTTACCTGGTGCTAAGCTGGGGTCCTAGTTCTAATGTCTGACATGTGCTGAAGCTAGTGGGGGTATTTCTGTGTTTCCCCAGGCTACACTGAAGCACTTGAAGATCTCTCTTCTAGAGGCTGCCTGTTTGCTCAGGCATACACTGTAGCTCATTTGGGTTCTCAGAGCTGGCTCTGCTGGGCACATGGCAGATCTTGGTGTTGGTGTTTGCCTTTTCCGCCACACTGGGGTTCTGAATCTCCCACTGGTTTGCTGAGGTGGGGCTTGATGCTGGCTTTCAGGGATGCTTCCTGTCCTAAACTGCATTCCTCTTTTACCTAATTGAGATAGGACTTTCCTGACAATTTTCTAAGTTTCTTGGGCTAAAAGATTGTTTCTCCCCATCTGTTTGGTTGTACTGTCATTCCAGAATTTGTTTTGGGACACTATTTTATGGTTGTTAGGAGGTGTCTGTGGAAGTGTTATGAAGATTTAGTGCTTACTCCACCATCTTGGCTCCCAAAAGTCCAGCTATGACATTCTTGGTGACAGTATTTGTCTTATTCCATTTATTTCCTCATCTCTTTGCATATATTTGTAACAGTAATAAATGACTGCTGAATTGCATTCAATTTAAGGAGAAAGTGTGTTATAACGCTCATCTTAAAGATCAAGCAACTGAGGCTCAGTATAGTAAGTGACTTTGAGTTATCTGCAATAGAATGTAATATCTTTGAGGGCAGAGCTGTTTTGTCTTTGATATTGCAGCACCAGAAGCCCCCACAGAGACTGGCAGATCCCAGGACAATTAAAAAGACGTGATATAATATTCCAAGAATTCCTGAAAACGTTTTTGTTTTAGAATTTATTACTGCTGATGAAAAAACTAAAACATTCTTATTTTTGTTTAACACAAATACACATCATATTTGTCTGTGGAGTGAAGAAGAGAGATGGCTTTTATACTCAATCTTTCCCAGAATTTTTAGTTTTACTTGAAGTGACCTGTGAGTCATCCCTCTTGCAAAGCTGACTTGGCCCACAGGTTGATTGGAAATACCGGCCACAAAATTCAATTACTGAGAAAGACCAGGCCACGTATCATGACGGTTTAAAAGGAATTTTACTTTAATTCTGAACACAATTCCTTAAAACCCAAGGGAAATAAATCAAATGACATGCTTTATTTTATTATCCAGCATCCCAGGCATCATCTATTATGAATATAACACTGACTCAAAGACTGTTCTCCAAACCAAAATGTAAAGAAGAAGATATTGTTAAAAATAAATATAAACAATCCTTAGAGCTGTACAGCCATGGTTATCTAATCTTTATACATTTATCACATAACCTAGAAGTCTGAGACACTGTCTAAACAATGAATTCAAAGTTTGGGAATGGAGCGACTATAATGTAAGACTAGGTAGCATTTATGATACTTATTGTTTGGAGGTTTACAAAGTATTTTGTATTAATTAGTTCTTTTTTACCTTTAAAACACTTCAGTACATTTATCATTTGTGGAAACTGAAACTTAAAGAAATCTAAGTACTTAATCTAAGTCATGTATCTAGAAAGTTTGAAGGAAGGATTTGAACTCACAACTTCCTAGCTTCAAGTCTAGCACTCTATCTATTATACTGCATTCCTTCTATAGCCCCAAATTTCCCTGACTCTAATAGTGATGCTGGCTTTTTTAAACTGTTCTTCAGCCAGTTCCCCCTGCTCAATTCTACCAGAAGTAATAGCACTTAGACATATCTGGGGCATGGTCCCTTTCAATAATAATTTAATTCAACAGAAAATAAAATGCCTAAAATGTGCAAGACATTGTCCAGAAGAAATGAAGCCTCTTGGTATCCTTTGGGCGACTGGAGTCTTCCCCAAATTTCTTAGCAGGGAAAGATAACTGTACTAGCACATGTTGGGGGCAGAGTTACAGCTCCAGTTCTACCATTAACCAGTTGTGTAACCTTGAGCAATTAACCTCTGTGGATATGTATTTTCTCATCTGTTTAATGTGGGAGTTGAATTTGATTGTTTCTGAGGTCCTTTCTAGCTCTAAGATCCTCACATCCTTAGATCCTGCTGCAGTGAAAAATTTCTTTCTCTGTACTGCTGAAAGGTCATCAGCTTAGGGCTGTCATTGGGAAACTGAACACACTCTGGGGAAGAATCCCTGTAGCTAAGATTTCCCAACTTAAGGTTATACTTAGGGTCAGAGGACAGAAAACAGAAATAAACTGGTTTGAAACTCAAGACATCATTGTCTATGATTCAGGAATCCATCGGGAATGGATATCAATAGTAGAAATGTCATTTAGGGTGTTTGCCTAATTGAAACATCTGAGGCATGAAATATGATGTGCTCCATGTCCTGGAACTCGGAAATATGAAAATCCTTCTTCAAAACTATCCTTAAGAGACCAAGGGAGTTATCTTTGATTGGTAAGGATGACGATTTGGATTGCATCCAGCATATGAAATGCCCTCTGTTAATAAACTATAGTGAAAGGCATGTCGTACCCCATTTATAGACACAAAGATTGGTGGCCAGAGTCTAGGGTTTACCATCTATGTTTCCACTAAGAGAAATAGTCATTAAACTTCCTTAAAAATTTAATAAACATAACAAACACATAGTTTCCTCATTTTAAATCTACATAAGTGGAATGCAATCTCTTTTGTGTGTGGTTCATCAACTCCATTTAATGAAATTCTAACCAAGGAGAGGAAGGAGAATCCAAATTTGCATTTTTGTCTCCACTTCTTCATCTTTCCCTGGAAGTAACAGGGCTCTCATGGCTTGACCTGATAGATGCAGAGGGTCATTCCTCTCTGTAGGGTTATATCAAACTTTTATGGGAAAGCAGCAAAGATAGTTAACCAATACCTCCAATATAAGATGAAGACTAGGGCAATAAGTGCATTTTCCAGAGTCTGTAGTTTGAAAATTTATTGGAATGCAGCTCATCATTTAATCAGACCTCTCAAGATTAAAGGAACCTCAGACAGCATTTAGTCCAGCCTTATTTTATAAAAAGAAAGATTGAGGACTAGTGGGGTGAAGTAACTTACCCAAGATCATACAGGTAGAAAGTTTTGAAGGAGAGAGTCTAGCCCAGATCCTCTGGTTCTAAGACTAGTCATCCCTCCACAATATCACCCTGCTTCCAGAGTGAAGACTCCAATTTGTATCGTGATCTATGGTTTGCCAAGCATTTTGCTCATTGCAGCCTTGGGTCAGTGTGGCTTCATCTCATCACTTACTTCATGAAACTCTGCAACTCTTTCCCTAAGAGACAACTATTTCCTTTATTCTCCACTTTCCCTAAAGTTTAGATATATTTTTTGTTTTAAATTTTGAGAACTTTTTCTACAAAAAAAATGCTGAAGGGAATCATATCCTAGAAATTATTTTATTTTGTATCTCTGACAATATGAAGATATATCATTGACAGAGACACTGCCTCTATGTATGTGTGACCTAGACCACTGCAGGCCCTTCCACTGCTGGGATTTGAAGGCACATTAAAATGAAAGAGAGAAGTGAGAGAATTACAACTTCTCAGGAATCCTACTGTGCCTGCCAACTTAAAGCCAGGAATTGGGATAGAAGAATCCCAGGGAGTATTTGCACTCTCAAGGGAATCTTTTCTTAAGTGTGATTATAAGTTTTAGAACTCTAAAGTTTTAGAGATTCAATTCAAAACCAGCACAATGAATGTGTATAGAAACAAGTACAAAGGATCACTCCAAAAGACAAAGGCAGAACTAGGTAAGACAAGGAAGGGAAATATCATCTGATGTTTGTTGCAATATGAAAACCTCATGAGGTTCCTGTGAATCCTAAGTAGAATATACCAGTATCATTGACTTTAGGGAGGGAAAAAGTAAGATTCCTAGGATAGTTCTCCCACTCTATTGTATACTGGTCAGGCATTTTAAAGAACACAGAAGTTCCATTTTGTCTAAATAGAATCTGAGGCTATCTAATCTAGTTCTGCTGCTTCTGAAGGATTCCTACCTTTAATGTCCATGATATGTCCTGCCCAACTTCTACTTGAATACTTCCAGTTATCTGGAACTCACTATAGCCTAAAAGCAGTCCTTTCATTTTCAAACACTTCTGTGATTGTGGCCCTCATCTCTAATAACAGTAAGCTAAATTTTGTTTCCTTATATTTTTCACATATTTTTCTCGTTCTCTGTCTCTGAATCTAAGCAAAATACACCTGATTCATCTTCTACAAGACAGCCGAAGCCAGAAGTCTTATTTCCCTTAACTTTTCTCTCCTGCATTCTAAACACAACCAATTCCTTCAAATCCTGGTACTGGAAGGGCCCTCAGTAGTCTAGTCTAACCTATACTTGAACTATCAATGCCCACTGTAGCAAGAAGAACAAATAGTCACTCAACAACCATTTGAAACCTTTCAACTAATCTGGAAATTCCCAAAAGGATGTGCAGATCATGGTGGTAGTAATCATAACAGCTGGCATTTATCCGATATTTTGAAATTCATTTATCTCTATCTATCTCCACATATACATGCATACATGCATGCATACATACATGCATGTGTACATATGTGAAACTGGTGCTTCACATAATACTATTAGTCATATTTTGGAAATTAGAAAACTGAGTTTCACAAATCTGAGACTAGATTTAAATCCATGTCTTTCTGATAAGACTAGAATGAGATAAATACAAAGGCATGATGAAAAATAGATCCAATACATTTTTGATGGTGTTTTTCCATTGATAAAATAGTGGCATGACCACATTTGTATTCCTCCTTTCAACTCCATGCCATGATATTGGCACCAAAGATTCTATCTGAAGAAGTAGAAATTTCATATAAGTGGTTAAAGTCAAGAAATCTACCAAGCTATCCAGGGAAAGCATCTGTCCTCGATCAAATAAAAGATATCTGTCTGTCCAGAGGATGGAACAATCTTATTCGGGTGCTGATTTTGAAAGGATTTCAAAGAGGAGATGATTTCAAAAGAATGGAGGAAATCAGATGGTGTTTTTACTTAAAAAAAACAATGAGATGTCTGTAACACTTGATACAGATGCATGCTTTCTAGTTTTTATAAATTATTTATGAGAATGGTCTTTGCATGCATGTGGGTTATCCTTCATGAAAATACAAGAAGGAAGAGTGAGGCTATTTCAGATTTTCTATATCAGAAAACATCTTTCTAGACAAACAACTGCCCAGAAGCTATAATGGATATTATATTCTACTTTCTCCTTTTAATATGACTCAGAAAAAATGCTACTTTAAATTTTCTCCACAAATGCATAAGTTAAAATTAAGCAAGATTATATCTGTGACAGATGGGACTTGGGAGATAACATTGTTCAGTGGCCTGTTGAAGATTATCATCAAGCAAGGTATAAAAGAGAGAAAAAATGTTGTCAGGGTCTGGAAAAATGTCCCCAACAGACAGAGTCCAAAAAGGTTCTTCCACATCAGACAGGTTTTCTCCACACGCTCATATTTTCAAATAAATTGTACTAATTACAGAGTATACTGGAGTTCCACAAAGCATCCTCAGAGAAATCCATAATTGTTTGAACATATCCAATCCTTCGATAAGTCTTGTTTTTTATACCTATGTAACATCTGTTATATGCATCCAGTTCTCTTCACTCTTGCCTAGACTATGCAGTAGCCTTGTAATTGGTCTTCCTACCTCATCTTTCCCTTAACTCAAGCCATAGTTCAAACAGGGGCCACCAATAAATCAACATTTGTGAATGTTTATCATGCCTACTTTGTGCCAGCACTATTCTAAATGCTGGCAGTGTAAGAGATAAAAAAGTTCCTGTTCTCAAAGATCTTACTGTCTAATGTGGGAGACAACATACAAAGAAATACAAACAAATACGTTATATGTAGGATAAATAGGAAATTATGGACAGAAGGAAGACACTAGAATTTAGAGAGCTTGGCCAGGGCTTCTAGTAAAAGATTACTAGGTTTGGTACTCGAAGGGGAGTCAGTAGATGAAGCAAGGAAGGGAGATTGTTCCAGCTATTTATGACAGCCAGAGAAAATGCCCAGGGTATTGGGAGAGAGGGAGGGAGGGAGGGAGGGAGAGAGAGAGAGAGAGAGAGAGAGAGAGAGAGAGAGAGAGAGAGAGAGAGAGAGAGAGAGAGAAACTATTTTGTTTGCCGAATAGTCAGGGGACCAGTGTCACTGGATTGAAGAGTACATTTCAGAGAGTAAGGTATAAGGAAACTGGAAAGGCAGGAGGGGACTAGGTTATAAAGAGCTTTAAATGCCAAAGAGAACATTTTACATTTGGTCCTAGGAGCAATAGGAAGTCAACAGAGTTTACTGAGTAAGAAAGTGACAGGATCAGACCCGTGCAGGAATAGAGTGAGAATTAGAGGCCTGCAGAAGCACCATCAGGCAATTACGATAGGCCAGGCATGAGTGATAAGGGCCTATTCTAGAGTAGTGGCAGTGTCAGAAGACAGAAGGGACATATTTGAGAGATTTTGCAAAAGTGATATTGACAGGCCCTGGCAGCAGATTAGATATAAGGATGTGAGACATTGTAAGGAGTCCAGGATGCCTCCTAACTTGCAATCCTGAGGGACTGGGAGGATAGTAATGTCCTCACAGTAATAGAAAGGGTAGAAGACAGGGTCAAAGGCTTTTAGATTTAGACATGTTGAGTTTAAGATATCCACTGGATATCCTGTTCAATATGTCTGAAAGGTAGTTGGTGATGGAGCTAAGAGGTTAGCAGAGAATTTTGATGGAAGCAGAAATGGATCTGAGAATCATCAGTATAGAGATAGTTAATTACTATTTAATTAATCCATGGGAACTAGTGAGATCACCAAGTAGTGTAGAGGGAGAAGAGAATAGTATGGAATCCTACCTAAAGCATAGCAGAGGAGGTGTGTCCATGTTACCCCCACCCAATAAGCTCTGGTTGCATTCTATTACTTCCAGTCCTATGTTTGGCATTTAAAGCTCTTTGCAGCCTAAGTCCTTCATATCTTTGCAGTCTTCTTATACTTAACTCTCTTGCATCTACTCTACATTGGCCTACTTTCTATTCTTAGCACATTGTAATATATCTCTTCTATATGTCCCTTTGCACTGACTGTCCTCTGTGCTTAATATACTCTCCCTTTTCACCTCTGACCTATCTCAGGCTTAAGCTCTCCCACAGGTCCCTCCAAACACCTGTTAAAAATGGCTCCGAACAAATTCTAGAGCTGCAGAACCCACGAAATAGCAGAGGGAAACAGGGCTCCAGCCCAGAAAAGCCTGGCTGGTCCCTGGGAAGGGTCTATTGCATGGAGTTGGGAGTGGAGCAGAGCACAGCCCAGCATGGTCTGTGCCAGGACCAATCAGAGGTGGAGCTGCACAGAATAGGAGGTAGGTCCTTGAATCATTGAGTTGTGGCAGTTACCAGACTTCTCAACCCACAAACACCAAAGACAACAGAGCAGGTTAGTGGAAAAAACTGCTGGATCTGCTGAATCCCAGTGAAAGGAGTGCCTGCTCGACCTTAGCCCTGGGGGCATGGAAGCAGTGCAGCTCTGGGGCTGCTTACAGAGCCCCAGCTACAGTAGCTTCCAGCCCCAGGCCCACCTGGTGGGAGGAATTAAGCAGCAGATCAGAGCTGGAGTGCAGAGCCTGGTTAGATCTTGGTCACCAAGAGAGCTGGTGTGGCAGAGTTTGCTGTGTAAAAGTAGCTCTGAAAACAACAGTGCAGCCACTCAAGCTTGGGACAAAGTACTCTCTTCTCTACAAGCAGTCATACCCTGACAAAAAGCTCCAGGGTCAAGTAGTTGGCTGAGAACACGAACAGGCAGTGAAAACAGACTCAGATTCAGACTCAGATTTTGGAATCTTTTTTTGGTGACAAGAAGATTCAAACATACAGCCAGAAGAAGTCAACAAAGTCAAAGAGCCTACATCAAAAGTCTCCAAGAAAAATATGAATTGGTCTCAGGGCATGGAAGAGCTCAAAATGGTTTTGGAAAAGCAAGTTAGAGAAGTAGAGGAAAAAGTGGGAAGAGAAATGAGTGGTGCAAAAAAATCATGAAAAACAAGTCAATGACTTGCTAAAGAATACTCCCAAAAAATACTGAAGAAAATAACACCTTAAAAAATAGACTAACTCAAAAGGCAAAAGAGCTCCAAAAAGCCAACGGTGAGAAGAATGCCTTCAAAGGCAGAATTAGCCAAATGGAAAAGGAGGCCCAAAAGACCACTGAAGAAAATACTGCCTTAAAAATTAGATTGGAGCAAGTGGAAGTGAAGCTGACCAGCAGATTCACGCACTCCGTGGAGAAGTGCAATGACATGAGTCATGTGGAGTCTGAATCAGAACTCAACTTTATTCAGGGAGTGACAGACTTTTATACTATTTCTGAGCCATTACCTCATGCATCGCTTTGTTACTTTACTGTTACATCCTACTGTGTAGCTCATGTAGCCCATGTAGCTCCGATACATTGATGCTGACTATATTGCAACATTCCTGATCATTCCCATGCAGATACCCATATTGGAATATTTCTGTCCTTTCCCATGCAGATAACAGCTGTGAAGATGGTTCTGGACCCACGACCTCTTCTCTTTTATGGTCTTGCCTTGCAAGGATCTTGCCTCAGATGGCCTTGCCTTGCACAGGCCTAGGAGGCTTACCAAGATATAGCTGGATCTCCATGTGCCATTCTGCACGTCCTCAAGGGTAGCTACAACAGGCTCAGGCTTAAAGGAAAACCTGTCATTTACCTTCCTCACCATGGACTATCTCAGAGCTGGCTGCCTACATGGAAGCTAGTGACTTTATGAAAGATTAAGATATTATAAAACAGAAACAAAGGAATGAAAAAATGGAAGACAATATGAGATATCTCATTGGAAAAACCACTGACATGAAAAATAGATCCAGGAGAGATAATTTTAAAAGTACTGGACTACCTGAAAGCCATGATCAGAAAAGAGCCTACACATCATCTTTCAAGTAATTATTGAGGACAATTGCCTTGATATTCTAGAGCCAGAGGGTAAAATAGAAATTGAAAGAATCCACCTCTTAAAAAAGATCACAAAAAAAAACTTTTAGGAATATTGTCACCAAATTCCAGAATTCCCAGGTCAAGAAGAAAATACTGCAAGCAGCCAGAAAGAAACATTTTGAATATTGTGGAAACACAATCAGGGTAACACAAGCTCTAGTAGCTTCCACATTAAAGGATCGAAGGGCTTGGAATATGATATTCCAGAGGTCAAAGGAGTTAGGATTAAAACCAAGAATTACCTACCCAGCAAAACTGAGTGTAATGCTCCAAGGCAAAATATGGATTTTCAATAAAATAGAGGACTTTCAAGCTTTCTCAGTGAAAAGACCTGAACTGAATAGAAAATTTGACTTTCAAATACAAGAATCAAGAGAAGCATGAAAAGGTAAACAAGAAAGAGAAATTATAAGGGACTTACTAGAGTGGAACTGTTTAGCTTACATTCCTACATGGAAAGATGATGTGTGTAATTCATGAGACCTTTCTCAGTATTAGCGTAGTTGAAGGGAATATACATACATACATACATACATACATACATATGTATATATTTATACATAGATAGATAGATAGATAGATAGATATATAGGCAGAGGGCACAGGGTGAGTTGAATATAACGGAATGATATCTATAAAAATTAAATTAAGGGATGAGAGAGGAATATATTGAGAGAGGGAGATAGGGAGAGATAGAATGGGGTAAATTATCTCACATAAAAGTGGCAAGAAAAAACAGTTCATTGGAAGGAAAGAGGGTGCAGGTAAGGGGAAATGAGTGAATCTTGCTCTCATCGGATTTGACTTGAGGAGGGAATAACATACACACTCAATTGGGTATATTAACTCCCATGAAAGTAGGGGGAAGGGGATAAAAAAATCAGGTGATGATAGAAGGGAGGGCAGATGGCAGGAGGATGTAATCAAAAGCAAACACTTTTGTAAAGGGACAGGGTCAAGGGAGAAAATTGAATGAAGGGGGACAGGTTAGGAGGGAGGGAAATATAGTTAGTCGAAACAACATGACTATTTATGGGAGTATTTTGCATAATGATACATGTGTGGCCTATGTTGAATTGCTTTTCTTCTTAGAGAGAGTGGGTGGAGAGGGAAGAGGGGAGAGAATTTGGAACTCAAAGTTTAAAAAGCAGATGCTCAAAAAAAGTTGTTTTTGCATGCAACTGGGAAATAAGATATACAGGCAATGGGGCATAGAAATCTATCATGCCCTACAAGAAAGTAAGGAGGAAAGGGATGGGGGGAGGGGGAGTGGGGTGACAGAAGGGAGGGCTGACTGAGGAATGCGGCAATCAGAATATATGCCATCTTGGAGGAGAGTAGACTTGGGGAGAAAATTTGTCACTCAAAATCTTGTGGAAATCAATGCTGACAACTAAAAGTTATCAAATAATAAAGTATAGAATTCAAAAAAAGAAATAATTAATATGATTAATATGGAGAAATATGGGAAGAGTTGTATGAGCTGATGCTAAGTAAAGTAAGAAGAACCAGGAGAACATATTGTTATGAACAATGATTCCAACAATGTAAATGGAAAAAAACTTGAACAAAATTGAAACTGTATACTACAAAGGCTGGTTCTGAAGGAGACACAAGAGAAGGCGTTTCCTCTTGCTTTGTTACAGAGATAAGGGACTCTAGGTATGGAATACAGTATACAATGCTACAATCTTTTGATATGTTAGTTACTTTTGATGAATTTTAAAAATTTTTTGTTACAGGGGATTGTGCTTTGGGAAGGGGTAAGAAGAAGGCTTCATTGGGATATGTAGGTGCTATAAAAAGACATCAATAAAAGAAACAAAAAAGAGAGACCCAGTTCAAAAGGAACCTCCTGCAAGAGGCCTTTTTCTTTTTCTCATAGCTGTTAGTGTTTTTTCTTTGAGATTACCTTCCATCAATTCTGTGGAGATCTTGCATGCATTCATTCATGTTATCTCTCCTATTAGAATTTGAACTCTTTTATATGGCAAACAGTTTTAGATAAAATATGTACAGAAAATGCATTTATTAAACAGTATGTCCTTGCCAGCGTTCTAAAAAGCAGGGATACAAATACAGCCCCTACTCTCAAGAACCTGACATTATAGTTTGAGAAGATAACACCTAAGAGGGTGGTAGAAATGAGGGAACAGCTTGAGGAAGAGAAGGCAGAGAAGTGAAATGGAGGGTCTAGGTTTTGGTGACACTAAGGCAAAAGCTTAACTATCACAGGGGGAAGATTCAAGGAAAAGCTCAAGGTTCTGGAGGGAGATTTTTGTTGATGATGACTGGTGAGTGTGTGGCTTGGTGTGGTGATGTCCAGCCAACAATGTTGAGAGCTTCAGACTAGCAAGATAAGTATGTCACTTCTTCTTTGTCATCCTGTGGATCTCTAGCACTTAGCAGGGTGCATAACACATAGTAAACACTTAATAAATGATCAACTAATTGCTGTCTGACTTGTTGGACAACATAATTCATTGAACCACCAGTGCTGCACAAAGTATACAGGGATCAACAACATGAACCTGAATGGAACTATGAGCCTGTTGGGTTGGTACAAATATATACATAAATACATACATACATATACACATACATATATGGATATACATACATATCCATATGTGTATTTACCTATTTCACAAATATACACATATGCACATATATGAGTGAATATACATATAGAAATACCTGCCTACTGAATTTATGATACTTGTATATATATATAGACAGCTATATGGTAGTGTGCATACACAATGGATCTTGGATTCAAGGACACTTGAGTTCAAATCCTGCCTCATACACTAGTATATAGCCCTGGGTACTTAGTATTTCTCAACCTCAGTAAAATGGGAATGATAATGTAACATATATAATAAGACGAGAATCAATAGGGGTAAATGAAAGTCCTGTATTTGAGTTTGAAAATAAACTTAACAAGTACAAGATGAGGAAGGAGTGACACAATAAAAATTAATCTGGACAAGATCAGGGTTTTCTCTACACTGCAAAATCAATGAGTCAACAGTGTGCTATGGCAGACAAAAAATATCAATACCAATTTAAACTACATCAAGAGAAGCATTATATTCATGATTATAGAGGATATATTCCAAATGTAGTCTACACAGTCAGGCTTCATTTCAAGTATTATTTTCAGTTCTTGGAGCTCTATTTTAAAAGGGACATATGTTCCAGAGAGCATCCAAAGAAAGTGAAATAGGATGGTGAAAGTCATTTAAATTATGCCTTGTAGGTACTAGCAGTTAGTCATCAACACAGAGCAATCAGAAAGTGGGCCACCAACAAAACTGTGGCATTGTAAAGCACATCCAATTTAGGAAAATGAAAAGAAAACCTTGGAGACAAGGTTTCTTGTCAAGCCTTCGTTATTCCAAGTTAGGCAAATTTTTTGGTCCACAAATCAAGTGGGAAATCTATAGCAAGATATCATTTTGTTGTTCTGGCATTATAATTGTTCATTTATAGTAATGAGTAAAGCAAAGGCATGGGGATATATAACCCAATAAAAGATACCAAGTCCATAGCCTCTTAGATTACAAGAGAAAGGCCAGAGACTGGTATAGCTTACAGGACTATCATTTCAGAGGTTTTCTTAAGAAGGCTGCAAGATAGTTGTAAAATGATAGTAGGGCACCCTTGAAAGTGTGGCATTGAAAGGTATAAACATATATCAGATGAGGATACCTGAGGAATATGAGATCCCCAGGACACTCTCTTGACAGTTCCTTGGGTGCCTACACGGCCTTGAAGAAGTAGGAACCAGTTCCTCAAAAATGAAGTGGGGAGAGAAGGCTAATTCCAAGTGAGGGAGGTCAGTACAGGAACCTAGGGCCAGCCACTCCACCCAAAATCACAAGAAGGGTGGAATCTAGAACTGTAACAAACCCTTCTTTTAGGAAATAATGTTAGAGAGATGAATAAACCAAAGAAAGAACCTACCAGAATTAGAAATTATTGTAAATCTAAACTTATCTCAAAAGGAACAAGTATCTCCATTACAACTACAAACATAGGGTAAGACTAAAACAATGATTTCTCCAAAGAAATATGTGAACACCTAGAAGAAATGGAGCAAGGAATTTAAAAATGAAATAAAAGCTCTTGAAAAAACTAATTGGAAGGGGAAAAATTAAAACAGAAAGTGGCAAATCTTTCAATAGTAACAGATTCTGAAAACTGGGAAAAAATTTAAAAAACAATGACTTCATGAGACAGCAAGACACAGTAGAATAAAATAAATACTTTGAAAATAGAAGACAATGCAAGATATCTCATGTGAAAAAGGCCAAATGAATCAATGGATCTCATGTGAAAAAGGCCAAATAAATCAAAGTATCTCACATGGAAAAGGCCAAATGAATGATATAACAGGGCACAGAGAAATCATTTAAGAATCATTGGACCCCTGAAAATCATGATAAAAAACAAAAGCCTGAGCCCAATATTTCAAGAAAACATTAATGAAAATTACCCAGTTCCATTTGAGGCAGAGAACAAAGTAAAGATTGAAAGAATACACAACTTAGCACCTGAAAGAAATCCCTGAAACAAAAAACCCCGGAATGTCATAGCCCAAATCCAGAAGTCTCTCTTCAAAGAAAATTTACTCTAAGAACCACAGTTAGGATCACACAAGGTCTTCTCTATGCTACTAAAAGCAAGTGGAGATCTTGTAATACAATATTCCCAAAGGCTAAAGATATACCTTTATACCCAAGCTGGATTTACTTGGAAACATTAAATATAAGCCTATGACCACAGGGGAAAATATATATATTTAATATAACAGCTACTGATATTCTGTTTAATGTTTTATAACAATCTCTCCAAAAAAGTACACAACACACTTTTAAGTTTAATTTGCATTGTTAACACTTGAGAAATATTAGAAACTTTATTAAATCTAGACAATGAACTAAACAATAAATCAAGCTCTGATTTGTAGCATTTGAGAATTTCTAATGTGAAATTAGGAAGAGAAGAGGAGAGGAGAAGAGAGAAGAAGAAAATAATGGAGATGAAAGAAAAGAAGAGGACAAGACATGAGAGGAGAGGAGAGGAGAAAAGAGGAAAGGAACCAGACTCTCTATGGGTTCTGTCTTTGGGGGAAATGGCTGAACATACTGTAGTATATGAATGTAATAAAATGTTATTGGGGGGCGGAGCCAAGATGGCCCCGTGAAGGCTGGTGCTCTCTCACAAGGTCTGTCAGATTCCCATAAAAAAGTGAATTTGAGCAGATTTGAGAGAGTCAGAAACCGCGAGCAGTCTGCGTGGGGCCAATTTGTGAGCCGGGAGAGTCTGAAAGGCTAAAGACACGAACCTGTAGGCTCGGAGAATGCTCGGCTATGGAGCTGCTCCAGACCAAAGCGGAAGCGGCCAGCCGGGAAATCCACGTAGGAGACGGGCTGGGAGAAAGCTGGGCGCCCGAAACCAGCGAAGATCACCAGGACTCCCAACACAGGACGGCAGTTTGTGGAAGCGAGGAGAGGCAGCGCAACGCCATGGGCTAGGAAAACACCAACTCCTGATGCTTCCAGCCAAGGAACTCGGTTTCTTGAACTTCCGGAAGACTCAATGGCCAGGTAAACGGCTCTAATCCCTTCCCCCCTCACCCAGATAATTCCTCGGGGCAAAAAAAAAGAAAGCTGAAACAGAGGAGAAAGAAGTGGGGCCTCACAGGACAAATAGTAGAAGCTCATTAGTCCCAGAGGGGCAGAGTCGGCAGGGGTCAACACCAGAAGCCCAGACTGAATCTTGCTCCCCCAGGGGAAGTGCCAGAGATCAGCTCAAACAACAAACAGCTGAGACCATTGCTGAAAAGCAACTGCTGGAGAGCACCCATAGGGAGTGAGACACCAGGGAGCCAGACTCCTCCCCGCACCTCAGGAAACTGAAGGCTATAATTCTAGACTCACAACCCCCAGAATAAGAAAGCTGGGACAGAAAGCCCTGAGGCCCAAAGGTAGAAATTCATTGTAACGCCAGGAAAAGGCAAAACAACAAACATGAAAAAGAATACAAAAAAACCGAGGACAATAGATTCTTTTTATGGAGACAGGCAGGATCAAAATATCAATATGAAAGAGGACGGCAATGACACTATAGACATGTCTGACACCTCAAAAGGTAATATGAACTGGTCGCCAGCCCAAAAAGCCTGGCTGGAAGAGCTAAAGGAGGATTTTAAAAACCAAATTAGTGAGCTAAAAGAAGACGAAATCAAGTTCCTAAAGAATAAGATTGGTGAAATGGCTACGGAGATACAGAATCTAAAGAGAGAAAATGACACCCTGAGAGGTAAAATCAACCAAATGGAAAAGGAGACTCAAAAGCAAAATGAAAACACTAACTCATTAAAAATTAGAGTTGAGCAAATGGAAGCTAATGAATTTATGAGGCACCAGGAAGTAGTAAAGCAAAATGTTAAGAATGAAAAAATAGAAAAAAATGTGAAATACCTGATTGGGAAAACAACTGACCTGGAAAATAGATCCAGGAGAGACAAATTAAGAGTTATTGGTCTACCGGAAATCCATGATGAAAAAAGGAGCCTTGACAGTATCTTCGAAGAAATTATCAAAGACAACTTCCCAGAGGTCCTAGAACCAGAGGGCAAAATAGTCATTGAAAGAATTCACCGATCACCCCCTGAAAGAGATGCCAAACTGAAAACACCAAGAAATATTATAGCCAAATTTCAGAACTATAAACTCAAGGAGAAAATACTGCAAGCAGCCAAAAAGAAGCAATTCAAATATCGTGGAACTACAGTCAGGATCACGTAGGATATCTCAGCTTCCACATTAAAAGACAGGAGAAATTGGAATATGATATTCTGAATGGCAAAGGAGCTGGGACTACAACCAAGGATCAACTACCCAGCAAAACTAAGCATAATTTTCCAGGCAAGGTGACGGACATTCAATGTAATAAGGGAATTCCAGACCTTCCGGATGAAAAGCCCAGAACTCAATGGAAAATTTGATCTCCAAATACAAAACTCAAGTGAGACATAAAAAGGTATCCTGGGGGAAAAACCCCACAAACCTTATGAACCAATAAGGACAGGTTGTTTACATCTTTATGTGGGATTATATCATCTTATGTATGTTTTATATATATGTATATATATATATATGTATATGTATATATATAAATATATACATACATACATATATATGTATATGTATACATATAAATATATATATACATATATATATTTATATATATATATATATACACACACACATATATAAGTCAGTCTTGAGAATGGTACAGCTATTATGACAATTGAAAGGGATATACATAGGTTGTGAATGCCTGTATAAATTAACTGATGTAAAGATATAAAATATAAGTAAGAGATATAAAAGGAGGGCTATGAGAGGAGCGGTAAGGAGGTAGTAGAAAAGGGTAAATTACACCAAATGAAGTGGCACAAAAACACATTATAGTAGAGGGAAAGAAGGGAGGGAGAAGAGCAGTATTTGTGCTTTACTGTCATCTGATCTAGTTCAAGAAGTGAATAACATACCCTGATAAGTTAAGAAATCTAACTTGTCCTACGGGAAGTAGGAGGGGAAGGGGGGAAAAAGGGAGGGGGTGGTCAGAAGGGAGAGGATAAGTAGCAAGTGGGAAATGGTAAGATAAGGGAGGGGAATAAAGAGGGAGGGTAAACTGAGGAAGGCGGCGGTCAAAAGCAAAACTTTGTTGAGGAAGAGAAGGGGAAAGGGAGAAATAAAAGCATAAACGGGGGAAATAGGATGAAAAAAAAGACACAGATAGAAATCATAACTCTGAACGTGAAGGGGATGAACATTCTCATAAAACAGAAGCAGATAGCAGAATGGATTAAAAACCATAATCCTACAATATGCTGTTTACAAGAAACGCATTTGAAATGGGGGATACACATAGGGTAAAGGTAAAAGGCTGGAGTAAAATATATTGTGCCTCAGCTAAAGTAAAAAAAGCAGGTGTAGCAATCCTAATCTCAGACAAAGCAAAAGTAAAGATAGATTTAATTAAAAGAGATAAGGAAGGACACTACATCCTGCTAAAAGGCACCATAAACAATGAAGCAATATCATTGCCATATATGCACCAAGTGGTAAGGCATACAAATTCTTAGAGGAGAGGTTAAAGGAGTTACAAGAAGAATTAGACAGCAAAACTATAATATTGGGAGACCTCAACCTCCCCCTTTCTGAACTTGATATATCTAACCTCAAAATAAATAAGAAAAAAGTTAAGGAGGTAAACAGAATTTTAGAAAAGGCACATATGATTGACCTCTGGAGAAAACTGAATGGGGATAAAAAGGAATATACTTTCTTCTCAAAAGTACATGGCACACACTCAAAAATTGACCATGTACTAGGGCATAAAAACCTCACAATTCAGTGAAGAAAAGCAGAAGTAGTTGAAGCATCCTTTTCAGATCATGATGCAATAAGAATCATTTTAAATAAAGAACCATGAAAAAATAAGCTAAAAACTAATTGGAAACTAAATAATTTAATTCGAAAGAATGAGTGGGCCAAAGAACAAATCAGAGAAACAATAACTTCATTCGAGAGAATGACAATAATGAAACAACATACCAAAACTTATGGGATGCAGCAAAAGCAGTTCTTAGGGGAAGTTTTATATCCCTAAATGCCTACATGAATAAAATAGGGAAAAAGGAGATCAATGATCTGGGCATACAGCTGAAAAAGCTAGAAAAAGAGCAAATTGAAAACCCTCAATTAAATACCAAATTAGAAATAATGAAAATTAAAGGAGAGATTAATAAAATTGAAACCAAGAAAACTATTGAATTAATAAATAAAACAAAGAGCTGGTTTTATGAAAAAACCAATAAAATTGATAAACCTTTGGCCAATTTGATTAAAAAAAAGAAAGAATAAAATCAAATTACCAGTATCAAAAAATGAAAAGGGTGAAGTCACCTCTAATGAAGAGGAAATCAAAACAACAATTAGGAATTATTTTGCCCAACGGTATGCCCATAAATTTAACAACCTTAGAGATATGGATATCTACAAAAACATAAACTGCCCAGGTTAACAGAAAAAGAAGTAAAATTTCTTAATAACCCCATCTCAGAAAAAGAAATTGAGCATGCCATCAATGAACTCCCTAGGAAAAAATCTCCAGTGCCAGATGGTTTTACATGTGAATTCTATCAAACATTTAAAGAACAACTAATTCCTATACTTTGTAGACTATTTGGTAAAATAGGTGAAGAAGGAGTCCTACCAAATTCTTTTTATGACACAAATATGGTACTAATATCCAAACCAGGTAGAGTCAAAACAGAGAAAGAAAATTATAGACCAATTTCTCTAATGAATATTGATGCAAAAATTTTAAATAAAATATTAGCAAAAAGATTGCAGCAAATCATCATGAGAATACTACACTATGACCAGGTAGGATTTATTCCAGGAATGCAAGGCTGGTTCAATATTAGGAAAACTATTAGCATAATTGACCATATCAACAACAAAACTAGCAGAAACCATATGATCATCTCAATAGATGCAGAAAAAGCCTTTGACAAAGTAAAACACCCATTCCTATGAAAAGCACTAGAAAGCATAGGAATAAGTGGAACCTTCCTTAAAATTATAAATAGTATCTACCTAAAACCATCGACAAGCATTATTTGTAATGGGGATAAGCTAGATGCATTCCCAATAAGATCAGGGGTGAAACAAGGATGTCCATTATCACCCCTATTATTCAATTTGGTACTAGAAACTTTAGCTGTAACAATAAGAGGAGAAAAAGAAATTGAAGGAATTAGAATAGGAAAAGAAGAAACTAAATTATCACTTTTTGCAGATGATATGATGATTTATCTAGAGAATCCTAGAGAATCAAGTAAAAAACTACTTGAAATAATAAACAAATTTAGCAAAGTTGCAGGATATAAAATAAACCCACATAAATCCTCAGCATTCCTATACATTACTGACAAAGCCCAACAGCAAGAGATAGAAAGAGAAATTCCATTCAAAGTTACTATAGACACTATAAAATATTTGGGAGTCTATTTGCTAAGACAAACACAGGGCCTATATGAACATAACTATGACACACTTTTCACGCGAATAAAATCAGATCTAAATAAATGGAAAAAAATCAATTGCTCATGGTTAGGCCAAGCTAATATAATAAAAATGACAATTTTACCTAAATTAATCTATTCAGTGCCATACCAATCGAACTACCAAAAATTATTTTACTGAGCTGGACAAAATAATAACAAAATTCATCTGGAAAAACAAGAGGTCTAGAATATCTAGGGTATTAATGAAAAGAAATGCTAGAGAAGGTGGCCTTGCCATACCAGATATTAAACTGTACTGCAGAGCAGCAGTCATCAAAACTGCCTGGTACTGGTTAAGAAATAGGGGTGTGGATCAGTGGAATAGGATAGCAATCTACTCTTTGATAAACTCAAAGAGGCTAGCTTCTGGGCTAATAATTCACTATTTCACAAAACCTGTTGGGAAAATTGGAAAATGGTAGGGCAGAAACTGGGCATAGACCAATATCTCACACCATACACCAAAATAAAGTCAAAATGGGTTCATGATTTAGGAGTAAAATCTGATACTATAAGTAAATTGGGAAAGCAAGGAATAGTTTACTTATCAGATTTATGGAAAAAGTAAAGAATTCATGACCCAAAATGAGATAGAGAGCATTACAAAATGCAAAATAGATAATTTTGATTATGTTAAATTGAAAGGTTTTTGTACAAAAAAAGCCAATGCAACAAAAATTAGGAGGGAAGCAGAAAATTGGGAGAAAATCTTTGCAACTAGTTTCTCTGATAAAGGCCTCATTTCTAAAATATACAGGGAACTGAGCCAAATATATAGGAATACAAGCCATTCCCCAATTGAGAAATGGTCAAAGGATACGAACACGCAGTTTTCAGAGGAAGAAATTAAAGCTATGTATAGGCATATGAAAAAATGCTCTGGATCACTACTGATTAGAGAAATGCAAATCAAAACAACTCTCAGATACCACATCTCTCCTGTCAGATTGGCTAAAATAACAAAACAGGAGGATGACAAATGCTGGAGAGGATGTGGGAAAATTGGAACATTGCTACATTGCTGGTGGAGTTGTGAGCTGATCCAGCCATTTTGGAGAGCAATTTGGAACTATGCCCAAAGGGCTATAAAAATGTTCATACCCTTTGACCCAGCAATACCACTTCCAGGGTTGTATCCCAAAGAAATCACACAAGCAGGAAAAGGACCTATATGTACAAGGATATTTATAGCGGCTCTTTTCGTGGTAGCCAAGAAATGGAAATCAAAGCGATGCCCATCAATTGGGGAATGGCTGAACAAGCTGTGGTATATGAAGGTAATGGAATACTATTGTGCCATAAGAAATGGGGATGATACGGACTTCGTAACAATCTGGAAAAACCTACACGATATAATGCTGAGTGAGCGGTGCAGAGCCAGGAGAACATTGTACACAACCACAGATATATGGATTCTGTGAGGACCAACCCTGGCATACTTTGCTCTTCTCAGCAACGTAAGGTGCAAGGACAACTCCAGCGGACTCACGATGGAGAATGCTATCTTCATCCAGAGAAAGAACTGTGAAGTTTGAATGCAGACTGAGGCTCACTTCATGCTCGCCTTTTTTCTTCTCTTTTGTTTTTGTTTTTGGGTTTTTTTTTTTGGTTCTGTCTCTGTTTTCTCATGATTCACTCCATTGGTCATAATTCTTCTCCACAACTTGACTAGTGTATAAATTAATTCAATGCGAAGTTATACATGGTAGTTTATGAGATTCCATGCCGTCTTGGGGAGGGAGGAGGAGGGAGGGGAGAAAATCTGGATCTCAAAATTATTTAGAACCGTGTGTTATAAACTAAAAATAAAAAAAATAAAAATTTGGAAAATAAAAAAATAAAATAAAATGTTATTCATATAAAATCATTTTGTAAAAAACGAATTGCTGAGAATCATGGATAGTATGAACAGATTCAGAGTGAATTGAGCAGGACACAGGAAACAATTTATATGAGGAAAAGAACATTGTGAAGAAAAAAAAGTTTAAAAGGCTTAAGAACTCTGATTTATGCAATAACCAATCATATCTTCAAAGGAAAAAGGATGAAACATATCTACCTCTTGACTGAAAGGTAATAGACTCAGGTTACAGAAAGATATTTTTTTGCACATGGACACTTTAAAACTTTTTTTTTAAATAAAACATTGTGGTTTTGTTTTAGTTAGCTATGATTTTTGGTTAGAATTTTTCTTTCTCTTTAATGGGAGGCTGAAGTAGGAAAGGGTTGTTAGCAACAATGATGAGAGAGAGAGAGCCACTGAAATTTTTTTTTAATGCATAGAAAAGAACAGAGGGAAGTTCAGAAGGAAAGGAAGCAGACAAGTAGCGCAGTTTTGAAAATAGTAGTTAGAATTTGTTGTATGTTAAAAACAGTTATGAAATGGAGATTCATAATTTCATACACAATCCTTTTTTGCCTTCTGATGACTATATGGAAATGCTCTTTTTTGGTGCTTAATTTCAAAACACTCACAACAAATTAAAAAGAAGAAACAAAGCACGCTATGTGGCAATCCATTAAAAGAGCTGGGGATGTTTGGCCTAGGTAAAAGAAGACTTGGGGCCTGGAGGGTGCAATATGGTAGCTGTCATCAGTTGTTCAAGGATAGTCAAGTGAATGAGGGATGAGACTTGCTCCCTTTCATCTGAGAAAGCAGAACTAGAAGGTGTGTGCAGAAGTTTCAGAGAAACATTTTTAGGCTTGATATAAAGAAAAAATGTCCTAGTAATTATTGTTTACTCATTTTTAGTCAGGTCCATCTCTTTATGACCCCTTTTGGGGTTTTCTTGGTAAAGACACTGCAGTGGTTTGCCATTTCCTTCTCCAGTTCATTTTACAGATGAGGAAACTGAGGAAACAGGGTTATGTGACTTTCCCAGGGTCACACAGCTAATGTGTCAGAGGTTGGATTTGAACTCAAGTCTTCCTGACTCCATGCCTGGCATTGTATCCAGTGTACTACCCACCTGCCCATAAAGAAAAAAAAAAAGTTCTAATAATGACAGCTATCTAAGAGTGAATGGACTGCTCTAGTTCCTCACATAATACAGGCTCTCCAGAACAGCTTGGATGATCACGTATTGAATATGATAAGAGTATAAGCACCTTTTCATTGGCTATTGCCTCATGCTTTAAATTTATATCCTTCAACACCTAGCACAGTATCTGCCATGTAGCAGGTGTTTAAGAAATGCTTGTTGATTGATTCATTACTTTCATACAATAGATTCTTCTGGGACGGGTCAGGCATGATAGCCTCTGAAGGTCCTTTAGCCTGTGATTCTTCGATTATGTGATTGATTATATTTCTCTCATGGAGAACCTTTTCCTGGGGCTTATAGACTTTATTTCTGTTTATGGTATTTGGCAACTTGCCTCAATTAATTAATTTTTATTCTCCCACCCCATTTCTTTGACCCCTAGAGGAAATTATGGACTTATTTTGCCTCAGGAAGAGAATGCAGAGGTGCTATACATAAGTACAGGGTGGCTTTTTATACAGAGGATAATGTCCATGTACTTCAAAGTCAAAACAATAGGAAAGAGGGTAAAATCAGAATGAGAGGGATTTCACCTTTACTTAACCCAAAATTTTCTCTTGTACTTAAGAACACTTATTGTCAGAAGCTGCGAAATATGCTTCCCTGGAGACATATAAGTGAAAGGCATTGCTACCTGGAATGAATGTTCTAAAGATCTGCCTGGAGGCAGAGAGCTGAACTAGATTTCTTTCTCCAGTCATGTTTCTAACATTCTTTGAAAACTGTTGTGTCTCTTTTTTCCCAACAGTTTTAAGATGTATTGATAGGGGAGCTCTTATTAACTAGTTACTTCTGTCTTCTTGGTTTATTAAGAATCCATCACTTCTCTGGTCTGTAGTTATTACTTTGCAGATTTTAAGAGATGTAGACAGCACACATTTGTCAAGTACTAGTCCAGAGATGGTAAAGCTTTCTTGGATGAACTTTCATTTTAACTGGCCTTAGAAGTTTTTCTGCTTGGAGAGTTTAGAACTAATGAAAAACTGTCTTAAAAACTTTAAAGTAGATTGCATTATTGATTTGTAGCTATTTCGAACTGTGGGGAGACTATCAATATTTTAGTGGAATTGCACAGTACATCCAATTTAGGAAAATAAAAGGAAAACCTTAAAAAAGCTTGGAGACAGGATTTGATTTCAAGCATCCATTACTTCGACTTGGGCAAACTTCTTTGATCCATAAGTCAAACAGGAAATCTACAGCAAGATATGGTTTTAGTGTTCCTGTCATTGTAATTTTTCTTTTACAGTCACGATTGAAGCAAAAATATGTAAAATAAAAAATCCACAATGCCTATATAATAAGAGAATTTGCCTTCGATATATTGTCACTTATTACCAAAAACTGATTTAATTGCTTCCTTTAAACAAATAACTCACTGAAAAACAGTACTCTTAATTTGGAAGCCAAGATGTAAACTTTGAGTAATACACTGTTACTTTAGTGTGCCTTAGTACTCCATATTGGCCTTTACTTCACATCCTCAGTAGAACATATACTCCTTGAGGGAGGAACTACTTCACATTTGTACTTGTACTCCTAGTGCCTGAAAAGCTGCATCACATGGAACAGAGAGCTGGCCTTTAAGCCATGATGGCCTGGATTCAAATCCTGCCACTGACACATACTAACTTTGTGACCTTGGGCAAATCTTTTTTTTTTGAGTATTTCAGAGCACTCAAACATAGTGTCTGATACTTAATAACTCTTTAATATATGTGTATTGATTGATTAGTCATAGAAATAGATTGACTACTCCAGGAAGTAAGTAGTAGGAGCTCTCTCTCTCTCTCTCTCTTTCTCTCTCTCTTTCTCTCTCCCTCTCGATGGCCATTTGTTGGGTGAGTTGTAGATGGTATTCTTTTTTTTTTTAAATTTTTAATTTAAATTTATTTATTTGACATATTTAGTTTTCAGCATTGATTTTCACAATAGTTTGAATTACAAATTTTCTCCCCATTTCTACCCTCCCCCCCCCACTCCAAGATGGCGTATATTCTGGTTGCCCTGTTCCCCAGTCAGCCCTCCCCTCTATCACCCCCCTCCCCTCTCATCTCCTTTTCCCTTCCTTTCTTGAAGGGCAAGATAAATTTCTACGCCCCATTGCCTGTGTATCTTATTTTTTAATTGCATGCAAAAACTTTTTTTTTGTTTGTTTTTGAACCTCTGATTTTAAAACTTTGAGTTCCAAATTCTCTCCCCTCTTCCCTTCCCACCCACCCTCCCTAAGAAGTCAAGCAATTCAACCTAGGCCACATGTGTATCATTATGTATAACCCTTCCATAATACCCATGTTGTGAAAGACTAACTACATTTTGCTCCTTCCCAACCCATCCCGCTTTATTGAATTTTCTCCCTTGACCCTGTCCCCTTTCCAAAGTGTTTGTTTTGATTACCTTCACCCCCATCTGCCCTCCCCTCCATCATCCCCCCCCTTTTATTTTTTTTTCTTCCTCCCTCTTCTTTCCTGTGGGGTAAGATACACAACTGAGTATGTATGGTATTCCCTCCTCAGGCCAAATCTGATGAGAGCAAGGTTCACTCATTCCCCCCTCACCTGCCCTCTCCCCTCCTCCCACAGAACTGCTTCCTCTTGCCCCCTTTATGTGAGATAATCCACTCCATTCTATCTCTCCCTATCTCCCTCTCTCAGTATGATGCTCTCTCATCCCTTAATTTCATTTTATTTCTTTTAGATATCTTCCCTTCATCTTCAACTCACCCTGTGTCACACATATATATACACATAGATATATACATACATACACATTCACTTATATATATACATAAACATATATATATATATATTATATATATGCATATTCCCTTCAGCTACCCTAATACTGAGGTCTCATGAATCATCCATGTCCTCTTTCCATGTAGGAATGTAAACAAAACAGTTCAACTTTAGTAAGTCCCTTGCAATTTCTGTTTCTTGATTACCTTTTCATGCTTCTCTTGATTCTTATGTTTGAAAGTCAAATTTTCTATTCAGTTCTGGTCTTTTCACTGAGAAAGCTTGAAAGTCCTCTATTTTATTGAAAATTCATATTTTGCCTTGGAGCATGATACTCAGTTTTGCTGGGTAGGTGATTCTAGGTTTTAATCCTAGCTCCATTGACCTCCGGAATATCGCATTCCAAGCCCTTCGATCTCTTAATGTAGAAGCTGCCAGATCCTGGGTTATTCTGATTGGGTTTCCACAATACTCAAATTGTTTCTTTCTGGCTGCTTGCAGTATTTTCTCCTTGATCTGGGAGCTCTGGAATTTGGCCACAATATTCCTAGGAGATTTCTTTTTTGGATCTATTTGAGGAGGCGATCGATGGATTCTTTCAATTTCTATTTTGCCCCATGGCTCTAGAATATCAGGGCAGTTCTCCTTGATAATTTCTTGAAAGATGATATCTAGGCTCTTTTTTTGATCATGGCTTTCAGGTAGTCCAATAATTTTTAAATTATCTCTCCTGGATCTATTTTCCAGGTCAGTGGTTTTTCCAAGGAGATATTTCACATTGTCTTCCATTTTTTCATTCCTTTGGTTCTGTTTTATAATATCCTGGTTTCTCATAAAGTCACTAGCCTCCACTTGCTCCAATCTAATTTTTAAAGTAGTATTTTCTTCAGTGGTCTTTTGGACCTCCTTTTCCATTTGGCTAATTCTGCCTTTCAAGGCATTCTCCTCCTCATTGGCTTTTTGGAGCTCTTTTGCCATTTGAGTTAATCTGTTTTTTAAGGTGTTGTTTTCTTCAGTGTATTTTTCAGTATTTTTTTGGGTCTCCTTTAGCAAGTCATTGACTTGTTTTTCATGGTTTTCTCGCATCCTTCTCATTTCTCTTCCCAATTTTTCCTCTACTTCTCTAACTTGCTTTTCCAAATCCTTTTTGAGCTCTTCCATGGCCTGGGACCAGTTCATGTTTTTCTTGGAGGTTTCTGTTGTAGGCTCTTTGACTTTATTAATTTCTTCTGTCTGTATGTTTTGGTCTTCTTTGTCAGCAAAGAAAGAATGCAGAGTCTGAGACTGAATCTGGGCGCGTTTTCGCTGCCTGGCCATAATCCCAGCCAACTAACTTGACCTTTGAGTTTTTCAGTGGGGTATGACTGCTTGTAGACTACAGAGTTCTATGTTCCACGTTTGGGGGGGGAGGTGCCAGCTCTGCCGCACCAGCACTGCTCCTTCCCCAAGGACCCCCAACCCGAACTGGGCTCAGATCTTCGGCAGGCTGTGCACCCCTGCTCTGATCCACCACTTAATTCCTCCCACCAGGTGGGCCTGGAGCTGGAAGCAGCAGCAGCTGTAGCTGCCCCACCTCCGCTGCCCCCGGGGCTGGAAGCCAAACCCCGAACTCCTTCCACTCCCGCAGCTTTTCCCACTAACCTTCTCAGCAGTCTTTGGTGTTTGTGGGTTGAGAAGTTTCGTAACTGCTGCAGCTCATTGAATCAGGGCGCTAGGGCCCCCTCCGCCCGGCTTCTGGTCTGGATCGTCCACGCCGCTCAGGCTGGGCTCTGCTCCACTCCGTTCCCAGCTCCCAGCTCCCAGCTCCGTGTGGAATAGAGCTCACCCAGAGACCATCCCGGCTGTCCTGGGCTGGAGCCCTGCTTCCCTCTGCTGTTCTGTGGGTTCTGCCGTTCTAGAATTGGTTCAGAGCCATTTTTTATAGGTTTTTGGAGGGGCTCGGCAGGGAGCTCAGGCTGGTCCCTGCTTTCCAGCCGCCATCTTGGCTCCGCCCTGTAGATGGTATTCTTATTCAGGTATGGTTTGGACTCGATGTCCTCTAAGACTCTTTTTAACTATGACAACCAAGGTTTTCATAGTTTTATAGATATTGTGCCAGGAAGGGAAAAGATAGCATTGTATGAAGTAATAGATTTTAGTTACCAGCGATCTATTTAGATCTTTTAGTTGCATGCACTGACACTGGTGCCAGTTCTATTTACTTGAACTATTGCATTGACAGAGAAACATTCCATGCCCATTATGTACAGAGTCTTTTAAATAATGTAGTTAGGAGTTCAAAAATAAATGAAACCATATTCTTCAAAGTTAACTCCCATGACCTCCAACTTCACGCCAACTCATCTGCATACTGTTAGGTCACTTCACCGTATCACCATTTTTTGAAACTGTGTTTCCTTATTCCCAAGATGGAAGCACAAGGACCTAAACTTACATTGATTGGCACAGCCGTTTTAACCTGATCTCTTTCCATACTGGAAGTTTACCCCTTTTTAGCCTGCTGGATTTGCTTTAGTCCACTGAAGCTCAGAACTTCTGAGCTCAAGTGATCCACAAGTTTTGGCATCCCCAGAATCAGGGTGTGTACCAACATATCTGTTGATATATATTGACATTTATTCCACTTCTATGATCAAGAATTCTGAAATTATTTTATCCAACCCTAACTTATCATTACCCCTGTGTGAGGTAAATAGACTTCACAGGGAAGATATGTGTGTGCATGTGTGTGTATGTGTGTGTGTGTATATGCATATATATGCATATATATACATACATATATATGCATATATATATATATATATATATATATATATATATATACACATACATACATACTAAGAAATGTTTAAAAATCAAGAAATAGGGAAATAGGGAAGTGGAAAAATTCTGAGGCCATGAGAATCTGATGGCTCAGCCTCTGGGAAAGTTTACCCTGAAACTTTTTGTTCTTTCTTATGGTTCTGGTTTAAAGATTTGCTCAGTAAGAATAGGGTCACTGTGGCCTGCTTTCCTTTACTGTAAAAGTACTATAAAAGAATGGAGAGGGTCTCCCCCTCCCCTTATCCTATTCTCCTTCTTTAGATTTATAGATGTCACCTCAGTTGTAATTATTAACTAAGGGAATGGGAATTGGAGTTTCTGTGCCTCGATTTCCTGGTTCTTTGTCTAGTTTTTGTGCTCAGATTGTAAGCCCACCTCCCAGCCAATGGTGAGAAGGGTCAGAGGTGGGCAGGAATTCTCTTGCTTTAGGTATAATTATTGGTGTTTTGCCCCTTGTACTTTGCATCATTTGCTGGTTCTGCTCTGGTCTAGCAGAGGATGCCCTATTCTCGAGAATGGAATAAAATTTATTGCTGTTCCCACCCTGAGATGACTCCTTATTATAAATTAACTTTTAATTGGTGAGGGTCTTTCATCCCACACACCCCTCTCCTTGTGTCATATCTTCTAAATTTGTTCTTGACCTTCCCTGCATTGCTTAGTGTCTCTATCCCTCAGGATTCTCCCAGACTTGTCCTTATAGTTAAATAGTTCAACTTTTTACTATCCTCTACTCTCAATTCCCATTCCCCTTTGTCCTATCAATAATTGTAACTTGTTAAATCACATCTCAGGATTACCCCTCCTCCCCAACTTCCTAACCCTCCTTATATTCCATTGAACAGTACTAGAATGGCTTGACAAATGCTTTGGCTAGCTCGATTGCAAATTTGCCATGTCTAATTACCCTTGCAGACTTGCTGGACGGCCACAAGAGAATTCTTTTACAATTTCCCAATAGTCTTTCTATAATATTCCCCATAATGGGCTTTCTAAGCCTTTTCTTCAAGTGTCTGATAATGCTTCTTCTCCCCTCCATAAGTACGTCACCTTAGAATTTACTCAGAAAATGGGGGTATGTGCCCCAAGATGCCTCTCATCCCCTATACTATCCTATTTTCCAGACAATCCTTACAGACCTATTACATGTTATGCCCTTTTGTTCACTCTGTTTCAGTAAAATGGGTATACTGGTTGCTTTTCCTGTATGACATTCCATCTACTGTGTCAATGTCTTTGCAGAGGCATGGAAGACTGTCCCCAATCCTTGTGTTTATTCCTTCCTCATCTCTCTGGCTTAGAACATCTGCAATCCTTCAAAGTTCAGCTTAAGTGTATCCTACATTGACTGTTTACTGAGCCCTAAAATCAGCTGCTATTACCTCCCTTTGCCCTAAAATTATTATGTTTATACCTTCCTTGTAATTTGCATTTGCTTACATGCAGACAGGAAATATATAAGTTCCTTGAGAGCAGGGCCTATAGCACCCTTGTCTTTGTATTCCCAGAACCAAGCATAGTGCCCAATACGTTAGTAGGCACTAAATACATGTTTGTTAGTTGATAAATGATACATAAATTAGAAGAAAGGGGACTGAAGCAGGACCAGAATTAGGAGAATATATGAGAAAAAATATAGCATAAATATATTTCTTAAATAACATCCAATATTTATTACAACATATCATATCAGCATTCATTTGAATAGTACTTTATGCTTTAAAAATATAATTGGTTCTACTAAAATGCTTGTTTTTAAAATGTGAATTTGTTCCAATGTCATTGATATATTAGGGAATTGTTTGAGCACAATTTTGTATTTGTTAATGCATGATTTTGTCATCAAGGAAAACTGTCCTGGTATGTGTGAATCAGGAAGGTGATCTATTGATGGATTGAGTGGGGAATGTGGTGGGGCCCAAGGGAAGAAGAGATGTCTGGCTCTAATTGGGGGAAGCATTGGGGAGCTGTCATATTCCTTGATCCAGGATGAGATGACATGACCTGGATTCTGTGTTTGAATGTTGTCCTTCTAATCCCCTTTTCGCCATAGGTCCTGTGATTTTTTATTGTGTGATTTTGCATGGCACAATATTTTTTTAGGAACACGTATGTCTGCAATAGCAGAATCGCATGTACTTTCATATTTGTTTTTATTATTCAACATTCACAACAATCCAATTATAATAGTGTAGAAATGAGAGATAAGCTCTCCTTTTGTTTCTACATTTTCATTGTTCAGCAAGCAAAATGACAGCCTGGGAAGCTTGCATTATTGGTAGTACAGAGGCAACTTTCACTCAAACAGATTTCCTCAGCTCCTCTGGCCAATGAGGGAGATTCTCCCGAGCTAACAAGGATGGAGAGTTATCCCAAGGACAGTGTTTCTATTCCACTAAAAACCTTTTCTTCTCTGAGTAAATAATAAGCTAAATTAATTATCAGGTTTCTTATTCCCCTTCATCAAGTCCGATGGCACAACCTTTCCTCCTAGGAGGCTAATACATATTGTTATCAAGCTAAAACACTTTTCCTGTCCTGTCTACTTCCTTCTTCCGAAATTTTGTTCCTTCCCCCTCAAGAGCAACTCCACAAGTAGGTGCCAAGGTAGACTTTTTTTTTCCCTTTAGAGTAAATCCTTCAACTAGGACAGCTACAATTATGGAGAAGAGAGTCACCAATAGAAGCAATGGAATCTTCTCAAGCCCACAGAACCTTGAAAGTCATCCCCAGACCAGAATATGGGGACAAAAGAGATAAATCAAGATATGATGGACTTTATGATACAAGAACCACCAATCTCTATAAATCACCCTTTTCCTGAGCCCAGAGAAAGATGATTCATTGGAAATTATATCACTAGTGTTAAGTCCAAATTGTAGGTAGGGCACTTGAAAAGAAATATTTCACTTAGGTAGCTATATTCTTTTTGTAGTTTTTGGCATGTAAGAATAGGTATTATATAAATACATAATTCTACTGTCATCTGCTAAAATTGTGGCATCGTCACTAATGGCTCAGAGCTAATACTGAAATGAAATGTTAATATAATGGCAAGCAGGGCACGTTGGACTTCCATCTTTAATCATGAGTACAAATACATATATATGTATAAAATCTCTCTACATATGTCTATAACTATATGTATGTGTGTATATGTTTGTATATGGATAGAGATAGATAGATAGACAGATAGATAGAGATATAAGCTCTTTGAGGCCAGGGCCTATTTCTCATTTGTCTTTACTCCCAGTGTCTAAACTGTGCCCTGCACAAACTAGCAGCTTGTTGGATTGGAGTGACAATTTTAATAATAACCTACATTGAAATAGAAATTGCCCAAGATATCAGGCTTTTTTATTCTTTTCATTAAGTTCTACATTATAGTCTATAGCCTCTGCTCTATTGATTATTTACCTAATGAGATTTTTTCCACTTTGTATTCTGATACCTATATTTAACACTGAACATCTACTTTAACACATGTTAAAAACTTCCTATGGGGTTTATTTTTCAGAGGGTCACATTTCCCCGTTCCTTTCTAAATGCAATGTTTGCTATTAGAGTCAGTGACTGTTGTAGGTTGTACAAGACAGTAACTAATCTGTGTGATCACTGAATTAAAAGTTTCTATCCCATTAAACATAGTACACTGTTTTTTAAGCTTCCAGACCTTGCCTACATCAGTGAATGATTGAGTCTCTAAAGCTGTATTTCTTTTATGCAAAAGAGTACTGATAAAATTAGTTTCTCCCAGGGGGTTCTATAAATCCTCTTAGGTGCTGAAAGCAGAGTTGTAAATATTTTTTGCTTCTTCAAAAAGCATATTGCTCATTCCCATAAAGCTAAATAATGAAACTTCAAATTGGTGCTGAATTACATCTTAACTTCCAATGTTTAAAACTCAGGGAAATATTAAAATTCATTTTAACAAGTCTCCAACTTTTTCTTGGGATAATTTCTATCTCTTACCTCTCTAACACTGAAAGCACTCCCCATAGATGGTACTTGCAAAGGATTTAGTGCACCTACATGGACTCCTTGATTTATTTTCCTTTCATTTGCTTGCCATTAAGCCAGTCTTCTTTTTGATTTGTCAGTATCAGTACCACCAAACACTTGTGATCACCAGCGCCATAATAACTATCAACATAGTCAAAAGGACAAGATAAGAAACAAATGAGATTTTACCAATCAGTCTTTCATTCTCCAATGAGCAGTGTCTTTAAATTGATGTGACCCTAAAACAGTACTAATTGAGCAGTGAGTCTTTAAATCTAAGGATGAAACAGGTGGAGACTCTTTCAAAAAAATGTTCCCTTAGAGATGGTGTTTCCACAATCTGGCTAGCAGCTTCTGTGGGGGTATAAGATCCACCCACAGTCAGCACCCAGAAAGCTGCTGGCATGCCAGGAAAGCACAGGTTCTTTTGATCTGCCTTAATAAGGAAAGCAAGGTGAAGGGGTTGACAAGCTTATTTTAATTCAGCATATAGACAGCATTCACTTAGTTCAGGGGAAAAAGCCAGCACCCTGAACCTCAGAGCAAATTACAAACATCAACAAACAGACCCAGTACAATTCATAGTTACCAACATCTAGGTTCAGCCCGGGAGCTCAGAACAAGGGCTGGCCCAGAGTCATGCACCACCATTGCTGCCGCAAAGAGCTCCAACAGAAAAGGATCTTCAAGCTGTCTTCTCTCCTCTTATAGAGTTTTTGACATCATTAAGTGTCATCTGAATGACCAGAGCCCAGGGTCTGGTGATTGGTTCTTGAGTTGGTCCCTCCCCTTAGGACCCTGGGAGGTTCACATCCACATATATTGGGTTAACACCCAATAGGGCATGGCACTGGAGTTAACATCTCCCCTTAGCCAGCCCCATCTTGGGCCCCACCCCAGTCACCAATCCGCACCCACATAGGTTCCACACCTAACAAGGCTCTAGGCCTGGGGCCCAGCACCCAGCAAGGCTCAATGAAATACACCGAGTCACTCAAAGAAAACAAAGGCCATTTTGCTTACCAACACAGATGGGTATAAACAGAGGTACATACAGGCCATGTCTTTTGTTCCTCTTGGGTTTCAATTGCTTTGTAAAGATTCTTGTGTTCAAAATTATAGTAACCCTTGGTTCTGATGAATGTAATTGAGTTTAAGACTCATGAAGCTGAGGTTTTAGGAGGAACTATATCTTCATTGACATCTCTCTTTGCATCCTCAGTGTCTAGCATCATGCCTGTAAAAAGACATTTGTTGTTTTTTCACCATTTTTCAGTTGTGTCTGACTCCTGCAGGTTCCAGGCAGAGATACTGGAGTAGTTTGCCATTTCTTTCTACAGCTCATCTTACAGATGAGGAAACTGAGGCAAACAGGATTCACTGACATGCCCAGGATCACACAGCTATTAAGTGTCTGAGACTACATTTGAAATCAGGTCCTCCTGACTCCAGGCCCTGAGCTCGATCCGCAGTACCCTGTACCCTCAAGCTGCCCCTAAAAGACACAGTAGGTGTTGATTGACTTATTTTGTCTTTGTATCACCACTGCCTAGGACAGTAGCTGGCACACAGTAGACACTTAATAACTGCTTATTGAATGAACAAAAGTATAAATCAAAGGTCAAATGTAGTAGGGTCATGACATCACACCATTTCAGTTTGGTTTCTGGAGTCCAGGCCAGAAACACAAGATCAGAAACACAAGAGCTTCTTAGTCAGAAAACTAATTATTTTCCATCATGATAAAGCAGCCAAGGAGAAACTAGGTATTAGATGACAATACTCCTTCCTCCAGGGAAGCTTTCTCTCACAAAATAGCTTTCCATATTTCCTTTTACCTGTCATTTGTAATATCAGTTAAGTTGGGTGTCTTTGATTGAGTCTCACTAGGTGCTAAACCCCAGGCCCAAACCCCTATCTACTAGGTGCTAAGCCTGTGTGGGCATGAAGCCCTCAGGGTCACAAGGAGAGCTGCTAAGACCAGAGCCAATAGTAGGAGCCTGAGTTCTGGTCACTCAGATGATGTTTGATGACAGCTAAAGAGGGTATAAAAAGAGAGAACAGAGCTATTTGCTTAGAGCTCTCACTGTTGAAGGTGTGTTGATGTGGAGACTCTGGGCAGCTGTAGTTAAGAGCCCTCCAGCTTGTAAACCTGGATGTTTGGACTTTGTTAAACTTTGGTAATTATGCTTTGAGATTTGAATCAGACAAGGTCTGTCTGTTGATGTTTGTAATTTGTTTGTATTTGCTCTGAAGTCCAGGGTGCTGGCTTTTCCCCCTGAACTAAGTGAATGATATTTGCAAGTTTGAGTAAATTGAGATTGTTAACCCCTTAACATTGCTTTCCTTAGTAAAGTAGATCAAAAGAACCTCTGTTGGCAGCCTTCTGCATGCTTGTTATTGGTGGTTTTACACAGCCACAGTAGCTGCTAGCAAGATCGTTGCAACAACATTCTAGCCTGGAATGACTTCTAGAGAGTCGTACCTCAATGGCTTCTCTTTTGGCCAGCTTTGGAATTGAAGAGATCAGTGGGCTTTTCAACCTTGACAATGCTGTTGTTCCTTCTATTCTTCTGAACCTCAAGAGCTGTGGGAAGATGGAGGTGTGGGAATTAGCTTTGGTATTCATAGCTATATTGCCTGTAAGAGCTCTCCCTTTGGCCAAGTCAATGATTACTCCCTGCAGAGTGGCTGCTTTGTATGGAGTGGCCGAGGTGCTATTGGGCCTCCCAGAAGTAGGACTCATCATCACTCAGCCTATCAGAGGATGGCCAGGGAATGAATAAGACTTTTTCCCTGGGGGTTAGCTACTTTCTATTTTTCTGGTTTTCACAGCCTCTATTCTCTGAGGTTTTGGTGATGTTTCCAAGGATTCTCAATGAAAATCAGAGTCATGATTATGCCTTCTCTCCTTTTTTTACCTTTCTGAGAACCCAATGTCACCTGCAAAACTGAAGGCCCCACTGCTGTGAGATGATTCAGTGATACTCTAGGAGGAGCGAGGTCTCTAACTAAGGTGAAGAGGGGGTAAAGGTGGATTATCCTGTATTTCATGATTTCTAGACCCAGGGAGGATAATATGCTGTAGTGATGACCAACTCTTGCTTTGTGCTCTGGTGGGAGGGACTGGGCAAGGTTAGGTTTCTGTAGTTCATTAGTATCATGGGTGACATGGGAATGAGTTGGTATTAAGGGCACTGGCATCTGATGGAAACAGCCCTGTGGGGAAGAATCTCACTACAGCAGCAGATTCATCTGGTCAGATGAAACCTAGTAACTCCTGTCAGCAACCCGGTAGAAGGGTTTTTCCATCATCTGGGGTATTAGTGTCCAAACCTGCTTCCCAGGGCTGAGCCAGGGCTTAGTGGGGCAGTAACACCAGGTTGAATGGTAGGGACAGTAAACACAGTAGAAGTATGTGGGACAACACTAGACCAGCATACACTGACAAGCATAATTAGAAGAGGTTCCAAGGATAATTAAGATCACTGTCAGACAGTAGGGAACAATGATTCTCATTTACTTTTCTGAGTCTCTTGGCCGGAGTCTCAATGCCATAAGAGTCGATTCCACAGTCCTACCATGTTGCCTCAATAATGACAAGATCTGCTTATGCAGAGTAGTAATCTAGCATTAAGTTCTTGCAGAAGAACTAGAAACGCCAGGTGACATCCACATCCTGCAGCTGGACAGATATGATATAGTCACATTTGAGGATGATGGAGGTAAGCAGTATGACATAACCTTTGGAATCCTGCACCACTGCCAATAAAGTTTAAGATTGCTTAATTAATTGTTTTTTTTTTACTTTTCAAAATTAACTTTTATAAGATTTTGAGTTCTAAATTTCCCCCCTCCCTCCCCTTGCCCGTCTGCAAGCTAGCAAGCAATCTGATATAGGCTATACGTGTATGATCATATTAAATATATTTCCACATTAGTCATATTGTGAAAGGAGAATCAGAACAAAAGAGAAAAACCATGAGAAAGAAAAAAAGAGAAAATCATATGCTTTCATCTGCCTTCAGATTCTATAGTTCTTTCTCTGGATGTGGATAACATTTTCAATCATGAGTATTTTGGAATTGTCTTAGATCATTGAATTGCTGAGAAGAGCTAAGTCTATCAAATTTGGTCATTGTGCAGTGTTGCTGTTACTATGTATAACATTCTCCTGGTTCTGCTCACTTCACTCAGCATCAGTTCGTGTAAGTCTTTCCAGGTTTTTCTGAAATCTGCCTGCTCACCATTTCCTATGCAACAATAGTATTTCATTACATTCACGTACCACCGCTTGTTCAATCATTCCCCAACTGATGGGCATCCCCTCAATTTTCAATTCTTGGCCACTACAAAAAGAGCTACTATAAATATTTTCATACATGTGGGTCCTTTCCCCTTTAATAAAGTTCAAGTTTAAAGGCAGATTGTTAGGAGCCAAGTGAGAAGGAGAAGAAGAGGTAGACTTTGCTCTGAGCCCATCATGGATTCTTTTCCCATCATGACCCCTTTCTCCTCAGTGTATCCAAGGCACACTTATTTTCTCCATCTGCTATAGCCCCAGGAAAGCCTAATCTTCATTAGGGCTTTTCAAGTGCTCCCCTTGCTCAGGTAGGGCAAGCTTCTGTGGTTCTTGGTAGATCAGGGAACTTTGGTTATGTCATCTCTACCTGTAGCCCATGTGACTTTATATTAACTGCAATGGCTGTACTGATGTCCCTGCTTCTTCTTTAACCCTGAAATCAGCTACTGAGAAGAAAAGCCAAGGTACCACCCCTCTGCTTTATGCTGGAATGAATCAAAAATTGGTAAGAATTCCCATTGCCAGCCCATGCTGTCACTTCAGGTTACAGTGACCCCTTGGCTGCAGCACAGCATCTATCCCACTTTCAACCCACAGATATTGAGCAGCATAGGAACAAGGTATACTTCTGTAGGCATTTTACCCAGTTCCTTTGGATGTTGGTCTCATTGTCAGTTGTCAGACAACTGGTTAGAAAGCAGTTTTGCATCTCCTGAAAGGTGACTGGAAAAAAATAATTTGGTTGGTAGCTTTATTGTGCTTTCATAGGGCTGTGTTGACAAGGCCAGCACTCAAGTGGCTATTTATTTATCCCCAGATATGTTGTCTGCTGATGGAATATGACAGCAAGTGAATGGAGGTTGCTTGGTTATGGTCCCTTTGTACAAAAATCTAGGTTTCTCTTCAGTTTTAAATGGAATGCTATATAATAAAATGTAGAACAGGGATTCCTAACTTGGGACCCATGAACTGACTTGTCTTCACTATGAACGGTTTTGATAATTGTATTTCATTATTTATTTGGTAATCCTATTTTTTTTTATTTTATGCATTTAAACATTATATTGAGAAAGGGTTCATAGGCTTTACTAGACAGACTAATGATGGAGTCAATGACATAAAAAGGTAAAGATACAGTTGATATAGATAGATAGATTGATAAAGATATAGTTGAAAGTCTACTAATCTAAAGCTCAGGAAAACTATCTCTGAGTCCTAGTTCTGTCATTATCTATCTATGGGTGAAGTTGGCCTTTATTTCCTTCTCTGTAAAATGAGAGAGGCAGATCAGATGCTGTCTAAATCCCCTTCCCATACTAACCTTTTTAATTTGTGGTGACATACTCCATAATTGCTGCACTTTTTTCAGCAACAACTTTGAATGTTGTGATATGGGCATTTTAGTGCCTTTTTAAAGTATATTTAGCACCTTTAAGTGGAAATTTAGATAATGGTTGTTCAGTGTCCCAGGATTTAGAATCAGAGAGCTTTAGCCCCAGCTCTGTGATTTATTTGTGGGACATGGGGCAAGTCACTTAACTGTAAAATGAAGGGGAAGCCTTCAATAGCCTCTGAAATCCCTTACATCTACATAGAACCTATATAATCTATACATTTCTGCTTTCCTTCAAGGTATAACTCAGGTACTGCCTCCTCCATAAAACTTTCCCTGACCCTCCTCACCAAAGTGATCTCTTCTAATTTTCTGTACTACTTTTTCTGGACCTCTCCTTTACAATTAATACAAATCATTTCTCCTGTGTGGGCTTCAGTTGCCTTGTCTATGTAGCAAAGGGGTTGGACCAGATAATCCTCATTTTGCCTCCAGCTCTAGCCCTTAGATTTTTGCCTTTTGAAGCTATAGCTCCTGGGAGTTTGCATGGAATGGTCTTTAGCTAGCCATCACACATGATATCTATTTCCTTTACTCTCTATAATTTAAGCATAAATATTTAAGACAGGACTTGGTTTTCCCACTTGTTATACTCCAGTATGAATAACATCAGACAGTTTATATATACCAATAGACTTGCCAAAATTTCTACAACATTTTTCTTCCCTGAACTTTACTTTAGAAGTTCAGGGAAAAAAAATAGCTGAGGGCAGCTATTGTGTTGGAATTAGGACCAGGCCTGTTATTTCATTAGTCTGGGGAATTTCCAGTGAAGCAACTCTGTCTTATAGTGTAAATCAGCATGGATTCTGCGATTTATAGTCTTAGAGAGTTATCTAAAGCATTGGCAGGTTAAAATGCTTACTCAGAGTCATACATCCAGTATGTGTCAGGGGCACGGTTTGAATCTAAGTTCTCCACAGCTCCAAAGCCATCTCCCTATCCTCCGTGATGTGTTGCTTCTGAGCTTGGATATATGTTGTTTCATATATATATACATATACATATATACATACATATACATACACATACATACATATACATGTATATGTATATGTATGTATATGTATGTATATATGTATATGTATATACATATATGCACACACATACATATACATATATAATAAATACATATGTATATGTGTGTATATATGTGCATGTATATATGTATGTACATACACGCACATATACGTACACATGTGTGTATATATGCATGCACATATGTGTATGCGTACACGTATGTTCATACGTATGTGTAAGTGGATATGTATGTATGTGTGTATATGTGTATGTGTGTATATGTGTATGTGTATATGTTTTCAAATTAATTCACTATACACACATATGTGTAGGTATGTATGTATGTGTATGTGTGTATCCATACATCTACACTTACATCTATTATCTATCTCTATGTATTTATGTATGTATGTTTATATATATATATGTATGTTTGTATACATATACATACACACACACACACACACACATATATATATATATATATATACATCCATATATACATATATATGTGTGTGAGTGTGTACGTGTGTGTATGTGTATATGTATGTATGCGTGTGTATATATACATATACATAGATACACGCACTCACACACACATATATATCTTGGATTGTTTATCGTGGGGCATGAGACCTTTAACCTCAATTTAGTTTAAATACATTTCTAACAACACACATTCTAATGAATCTACACTCAGAAGCAGCATGCCACAATGAAGAGGGAGTGGGCTATAGGGTTGGGATGACTCTGAGTTCAAATCCTGCTTCTGACATATAACAGAAGTGTTATATGGAGGAATAATGTTTCTAAGACTTACTGTCAGGCTGCAAGCACCGTAATAATGCTTGACATGTATTAGTGTTTTAAATTTCATCAAGTATTTCATATAAATTAAGTATTAATAAATAAAGTAGTGCATATGTGTTGTTATTTGAGCCTAAATATAACTCTGTGAGGTGAGTGCTACAGCTATTGTTATCCATCCCCATTTCACATATGAGGAAGTTGAGGCAGAGAAAGTTTAAGTGACATGGTCAAACAGCTAATACATGTCTGAGAGAGGACTCGAATTCAGCTTTTCTTCACTTTAATTGTGTCATTCTGTCCACTAAACCACTTTTTGGTTCTGCATTAAATGAATTCGCCATTTTACAAATACAGGATTTTGTCGTCACTATGAATCCTGAGTTATAAAGACATTGCTTTGGGCCACTATTGATAAATTTATTATCTGAAAGCACACGGTGACTATATCAGACTCACAAGTAAGGTAAAACTTCACAGTCTGAGTGTTTTTGTCTTAAAGCGTCTATCAAGTACAGGGGAGAAGGGGGAGGGAAGAAGCACTTATTAAGTGCCTGCTTACTATGTGCCAGGAGCAGTGGTAAGTGCTTTACAAATATTATCTAATTTTATTCTCACAACAATCTGGGAAGTGCTATTAATATCTTCATTTCACAGTTGAGGAAACTGGGTCAGGGAATGGACCAGGTAGAGTCAGAGACTGGATTGTAAGTCAAATCTGGGCTCTGGGCTCAACTCTTTATCCACTGACCTACCTAATTTCCTCTTCCTCTAAATTCCCCAACTTCCAAACACATTAGTGAAGCTCTTGACTAATTTTCCCTTAAGAGTTCTTGGAGTAACCTTGAGGACCAGAGGTTTCTAGTATCCCTCTTTCTGAGCCTCAATCTGCTGTTAGATATGATCTAGATTGACTAATTACCTTTTAAAAGTAGGATTTATTAAGAAAATATAGCAAAGCTCTTTGTTACAGAAATGTCCTCTCAAGCTGGGGGAAACTCTTGCCTTTCACTTACAATTTTCTTGGGGAGAGGACACTCTTATTTAGGGAGTTCATTTGACCAAAAGGCCAACAGAAATCCTAATCATTGGAAATCTCGTATTTTTGGAGTCTTCAGGAAATTCTTTTTAATATAGGTCTCTGCTGACCTCCAAAATTCTGGGGCTTTTAGGATACCAAAATTGACTTGCTCGTGTATATTCAGTTTGTCTTCCTTGTGACTTGGTTGGAAAGGGAAATTTTAGCGGGGAGGGGAAGGGAGGGAGCTGGAGGAGTGGAGAAAGAAATCAATCCTTCCATTGCCTAGGGGAAATTTCCTTGACCATCTCTAGAGTTGCTTCTTGCTTTTATTTCCTGCTAGAATTCATGATTCAGAATTGGTTTGCTATGATGTAATAGGTCTAGAGGTGTCCCTGATTCTTTCAACCAACTGAAAAATATTCTGGCATTATTTGATTTCATCTAGAGTCCTCCCACATTGATTCTTCTTCTTCTTCAGAAATCAGGGTTAAGTGACTTGCCCAGGGTCACACAGCTAGTAAGTGTTCAGTGTCTGAGGCAGGATTTGAATTCAAGTGCTCCTGATTCCAGGGCCAGCGCTCTATCACTGTGCCACCTAACTGCCCAGCTCCCAAATTGATTAACAGCATTTTCATACCCAGTTTAAAATTTCAGTTAATTAAAGATAGTGAGGCTTTCTGTAATTATATTAATTGGTATTTAGAAGGGTAGAATTCCCTCTGCCTCCCTCTCACTTACATAGATAAATCACAATTAATCGCCTAGGACTGGTTAATTCTTCCTCCTATAAAAACGTTTAACTACCCTTGCTCATTCTTAAAGCAGGAGGATCTATATTTATATCTGCCTATCTCTTTCTATATATCTATATTGATATCTATAGAGATATAGATAGAATGCACAGGATGAATAGAAGGGAAAAGTAAATTTACCTTCATTGTCATCATTATAGTAAACCAACTTTACTAAGTGTGTGATACTTATAAATTGCTAAAACATGACTTCTAAGGCTGACTACAACAAGGAATGGGGAAGTAGGAGGCAAAGGGGAGTAGGGATGAGCATCTTTTGTTTGTTTGATTTCATCTCCAATGACTATTTTCCCCCTGCTGAACTGGCTGATGGTTTTCATGTCATGCACACCTAACCATAGATTAATTTTAGGAGGACACACCAGGACAACAGATAATGATCTTTAGGGTTCTCTTTGAAGCCTTTTACTTTTTATTAGTACTTATTTTATTAATCCATACTGTAATAATGGAATTAATGGAATGTGGCATGTCTTTCCCTAACCAAACTGCCTTCAGAACAAGCGAATAAAAGCATTCATTACTGAAAGAAAACTTTAAGATAAAAGGCTATGACTCGCTTCATTTAGAAGAATTTTAAAAAAGGAACATGAGCTATTCTAATAAATAATTATTGTGCATTAAAGCTAAATAGACATTATAGTGGGCAGAACGAGTTTTTGATGGTGATTGTGTATATTTGCATTTTTATTAACATTGCCATTTAGGTTGGCAATAATTATCTTCTACCCATTAAAGAAGCCCTGATTTAAAGATTTATTGCCCATTGGCTCTCTGAGTCCTGGTACTTAGACCAAAAGAATCGGGTTGCATGGCAACAGTGTTCACCAAAGTCACAGACATGCTGTGAAAGGCAAGGACAAACTGATCTCTAATCACTCATACCAAGCACGCGTTCATGTTCTGAGCTGTCTGTACTTTCTTTTGGCTCAATTTAAATGAAACATGTATGATGATGAGATAAATGAAATTATTTTAGACTGTTCTTATCCATCACCTGTAGCTCACTGGCAGTGTGGAAGAGTGGTGAATAATGGCGAAAGGTGAAACCATTTCACACCCTTACTATTGGATTATAAGACTCCAGGTCCCTCGTGAAGGTGCTGGTTCTTTGAAATAGAACTGGGCTTTATTTTTTTCTAACTTTGACCTAACATTTATAAATACGGAAGAGTCTCTAAACAATAAAATGAAACTCAAATATGTCCATTACTGTGTTTATATATTTCTTTAAAATGATTTGCCTCGAGTCCCCATTATTCCCTAGTAATTAGTAATGCTACCTTATAACTCATAGGTCTACAGATAGCTTTGTTCAATGCCTAGATTTTTAGAGATATGGAAACTGAGACCTAGACAGCTTAATGATTTGTCTAATATGAAAATAGTAAATAGCAAACCCAGGTTTTAAAATTTTCATATAGAGCTCTATTTTTTCAGGTTGGTTTCATATACATTGTATCATTTTATCTCCATAGTATCTCCATGAGTTAGGATGGGGAAATCCTGTTTATTGCTGCAAATCCCATTGTAGGAGAAACCTCAAACAACTAAGTAATGTAGTAGATAGAGAACTTGGAGTCAGAAAACTTGAGTTACAATCTTACCTCAGACAATTATTAGCTGTGTGAACATACCTGGACAAGTCAATTAATATCTCTTGGCCTTAATTTTTTTCATTTATAAAATGGGGATAATTATAACATCTAACTCAGAGGATTGTTGGGAGAACCAAACATGTAAAGCACTTTCCAAATCTTGAAGTGCTAAATAAATGCCAGTGATGATGGTGTCAATCTTTCATTGGGAACATTAGGAACATGTGAAAGTAACTGTCCTGTCTAATGCTGAGTCAACAGTTATTTCATTTTCTTGAAATAAGTGAATGATGTTGGCAGATTATGACTGTTGTGTCATTTTTTCCCAGGTCCTCCTGTACTATGTGTCTACTTGCAAATATACTACAGCTTCATAGTGACCAGGATAGGGTCTTGGTATTCCCTGACACAGTGTCAATATGGGCAATGGCCATGGCCAAAGGGATGAAAGAATCTTACTGTTCATGAGTTGACTTGGGGACAACTATTATATTCCTTCCTCTTAAGACTGAATGTCATTTTGTGACAAAAGCCTAGGAATCCCTGAAAGATTTACACATTCCCCAATGCCTAAATTAGTGGATATTGCTAGAGGAAGAGAAGATACCTGTGGTTTTGAAGTAAAGAACATTCTTAGAAATATTTTACTTTCTAAAACGTTAAAGAAGATTCTTTTATTTTAAAGACTATTAATGGAACAACTGAAACACACACATATATAAATATATATATATATATATGTTTGTGTGTATATGTATAAATGTATTTGCATATATGCACACAGATATATTTTATCCAACATTTATGACTGAAAAAATGTTTTTATAATGTACATTTTTATTCCAACTAAAAATCTTTAACATTACCTTTTAATTACAGAAATGAAATTGTGAATATGATTTAGCTATGACTATTTCTACCTTTTAATAGTTAAAAATAGCAATAGTTAATGGTGCTTTTGGTTTTGATTGCATAAAATTAATATTTTAATGATTGAATGGAGAACATCACATTTTTGACTACGTCCTCTTTGTATTTTCATTTCCCCCCTGCCCAAATACAGAACTGCTTATGCAATATCATGACTTTTGAGATGTGAAACATTTAGTCATTTAGGTGGTTACTTTGTGTTCTGTGTGTTGGGTTGTTTGCTTGGGCTGTTTGCCATTTTGAAATAAATAGAAAAATTTGTTTGTGTATTTTTTCTTTATTGTTGTTTTCAACTGATTTGAAAGGCAGTGTTAGGGAACTCAAAGAGAAAATTGACTAATCCTTTCTTTTGTCATTTTTGCCAACATGTTGTGAGTGATGTAAAACTTCAGGCTTGTGTACATTTGCTTTCTCTTCTCGTTGGTGATTGGGAGCATTCTTTCACGTGGTTGCTAAGAGCTTACGATTCTTTTTTAAAGAAGTCTTTCTTCATATCCACAGACTACTTCTCTGTTGGAGAATGGCTTTTGGTCTTATATGTTGGTAACAATTGTCTATATATCGTGTATGTAAAACCCTTACCATATTTGAGAAGAAACTTTTTTCCTCCTGACTGACCATTTCCTTTCTGTTTTCTAGATGCGTTAATTTTTTTTTTTTACAAAATCTTTTGGATTTCTTTTCATCAAAATTATTCATTTTGCTTTTTCAAAATTAAGGATTCACCCCATATCTATAAATATATGAAAAATATATGATCTCTTTTTTAATTTTTTCAGGCTATGATTAAGGGCAGCTTATTAGTACAGTGGATAATAAGCAGATCTGGAGTCAGGAGGCCCTCTGTTCAAATCTGGTCTCAGATATTTCCTAACTATGTGACACTGGGCAAATGACTTATCTCTGTTTGCTTGCCTGTAAGATGAGGATAATAATAGCACCTATTTTCCAAGGTTGTTGTGAGGATCAAATCAGATAATAATTGTAAGGTACTTGGCACAGTCCCTAACCCATACTAAGTACTACATGAATATTAACTATTATTAGTAGCAGCATGTTGGGCTTGATAGTATTAATACTTTGATATATTCAATATCCAACCTTTAAAATCTCTTCAAAGTAACTTGATTTTGTATAAGTACCCTGAGGATAGGTTGTATTTTGCTTTCTTTTTTCCTCGAATCCCTAGAACATATGATCAGTAGGTGCTTAATAAATCTTGAACCAAACTGAATTTGTTTTGAAATTGTAGGATTTGTATGTAGTGTCTGAATGGCCATTTCCATTTCTAGCTTTTACATAATTAGGTCATCATGTCACCAACATTCTACATTCCTGAACATGACTCCTCTAGATTGGCTTTTCTGAATTGTCTAAGATGAATTGCAGTTGTTATTTAAAAAAAAATAAAATCCCTTGTGCGTACTCTGTTTAATGCTCTAATTCTCTCATTTCATTTCAGGTTTTGACAGAATGGCAAGGGATGGATGTTTAAACTGACATTCAGTTATGCTTCTAGAGGAGGCTTTCTTCATGACATTTAATGGGATGGAAATGATCCTTAAATATACCTATTCATTTTAATTTTATTTCATAGAATTCACAGCTCTGGTTTTATTAAATTTTAAATCATTCTCTAGTATATCCCTGAGTCAGGTTTTCCAATGAAATCTCCCCCTCTGTGGGCTTTCAGAATCCAGGGTACCTGTAGCAATTTTATCCCCAGCTCTGATCTGTTCTTGGATGTTGCTATTGGTGTCTCTTCCTCTCCCAATTTTTCCACTAATCTTGAAATTTTGAGTCAGTAAAGAAATTCAAAGAGATCCACCTATATTATTTACTATCTCTGTGTACATGTTGTTCTCCCCTATACAGAATGTAAGCTCCTTCAGGGCAAGCAACTACTCACTTTTGTATTTGTATTACCAGTATCTAGTAGAATACATGACACACAATATAGTCTTATCAATGAATTCATTTGAAATTGTATTGGAGAAATTGTTTGGGCCCAATGACTGGTCTATATCTTATTCCCAGAAGATACTACTTGCTTTTAGTGTGAGGGCAATGTGCATTTAATCAAGCAAACACACTAATTATGCTAACAAATAAGCAAAAAAAGACCTTATGAATTACCAATATCTATGTAGCAAGAATGTACCAATAAATTTTGAAGCAACTTTTATACATGTATGTGGCAGAAAGCCATTCAATAGTATATGTGTAGGAGAAATTGTTTGGGTGGATAGGCAAGAAGAAAATGGAGTCAGTTGAAAATTAGCCAGAGGTTCCAAATTCAAGCTAGGATTGTAGCACTGTGCTAAGAAAGAAGGATGGAGAGAGAGAGAGAGGGAGAGAGAGAGAGAGAGAGAGAGAGAGAGAGAGAGAGACAGAGAGAGAGACAGAGAGAGAGACAGAGAGAGAGAGAGAGAAGAGAGAGACCGCAGGAGTGGAGACAGCTGGCATGTGCCATCTGTGACACTAGAGAAAGAGAATAGGCAGACTTTTGCAGGGAGGTGAGCAAGGAGGGGTACCTGAATAGGTCTGAGGAACTGAGATAAACATTGCAAGAGTCTAGTTAGAGATTTCACTAATTAGCTCTGAATCTTGACAGAGGATGGAAGAAAATGGAGCTCACAGAATAGGGCTATTACAGCTATTGCCATGTTAAAAAGAGTAATGCGCTACTAGCTATTCTCATCTCTAATGCTGTTTAAAAAACTGACTATTTGGCCAGTGTGCTTGTAAGTCTTGCAGAGTGGTTCAAGGCTCTTTAAAAGATTATGAGCCACATAGAGTAGCAAAAGTGTTGGGGCAGCTTTAAGCTATGAAAGCTTAAATAAAAATCTTTTGATAGCTTAAAACTTCATTAAGATTTTTGGGCCACCAGGATTATGTTGTTACCAGGTTAACTCTGGATAGGGAAGACAGAAACCATGGAGATCAAATTACAGGCCATCTAGACCAACATGCTCATTTTACTGAGGAGGAAACTAAGATCCAGAGAGGGTTGTCACTTGACTAAAGTCACAAAGATAGTAATTTCCAGAGGTGGGACAGGAACCTATGATTGTTGTAAAGAATCACCCCAAGACTGAATTTTGTCTCTCTGCCAAAGTTTAGGCTCAACTGACATACAGATTGCACCTACACACCTCAGAACCAAGTTTCTCAAATAATTTCTCTGCAAGGCGAATAGTAAATAAATAAATAAACTTCTTGATTTTGAAGGAAGAATTAAAAGATGGGGCAAAAGAGGGAAGAAAATAACTAGAATCAAAGGGGTCACATTAAATTGCCTCAGAAAATTAAATAGTAATTGAACTGGATGCACTGTAGTTGAAAAAAACATAATGAATTATTATTTGGTCATAAGAAGTGTCAAAAGAAAAAATTTCACCAAGTACCAGATAGTATGGACTGGCACAGAGCGAAGTGAGCATAAGCAGAACAATTCATAGAAAAAGAAAAATATGAAATCCAACAATAATGACATTAACTTTGAATGACTTACAATCTCTAATCATAGACCATGCTCCAGGTGACCTCTGAGGAAACGTCACCTACCTAGAGGCAGGTGATGGAAATGAAGTGCAGAGACATACTTTTTGGACAAGGCCACCATGTTAATTCATTTTGCTTAACTTTGATTATTTGTTATAATTTTCCCTTCCCCCTTTCTTACTTTCAACTCAATTAATAAAGGTGGAGTAACAGGGGAAAGTAGAAAAAATGACAGACCCATGTTGGATGACTTTCCTCTGCACATTAAGTGAATGGTTCTAAAACTATTCAAGCCAGAGCAGCATGGAGAAGAACTTCATTAGAGTAGGAGCAGAAATGTCAAATCACATACAAATGGTGTCAGTCTTCGGTTTGCATGTCAAAACTTTGAATTGGACTTGCCACTTAAAAAAGCAATTTTTCAGCAAAATATAAATTAAATTAATGACTTCTAGTGACTCCATCATTTCTCAAATGTTTTGCTAAAGTTTCCTTCATAGTCTATAAAATTATGGAACTATTACCACAAACTAAGGGAGGTCATGACCACACATATAGGTAAACGTCTATGTTTTAGAATATTTACAAAATAGCCCTTACAAAGTTCTAGCATCAGATTTGACCTGCTTCAGTTTTGGTCAGGAAATCAGGGAAGGTTGTAAATTTTACCAAAAGCTTATTTTCATACAGAGCAAGATTATGGTGTATGCATCTTATTGGAAAAGTTGTAGGGTAACTTTCGAATTCAGCACTGAAACAGTGACCCAACAGTTTTTAGACAGAAGAAAATCTACGGGCAAAGGCCTCTCAGAGCTAACTTTCTAAAACAATTTCACACTTTCCCAATGGCTTTAAAAGTAATACCAATCGTCTCTTTTGTATTCTATTGGTATGACTAACTTTAAAGTTTCTCATTTTAGAAACACACAATAGAGAAAGTTGAAACAGCCATATTTGAAGAGGATATTGAACAAGTGTGAGATTTTCTTTATCAGGGTGGGTACAAATATTAAAACTGTGTTTAGACTTCATGTTTGGGTCTGAATGATGAGATGCAATAAAGACACTTCAGAGGTCATTTAGGTCAATGTCTTTACCGTAGATGAAAAAAACTGAGAAGCAAGAAGTAAAGTAACTTGTGCAATGTTACATGAGTACCAAGTGGCACAGTTTGAACTAAAACACAGGGAAAACAGTGAATCAGATTATCTACTTAATGTACAGAAGTCATTTGACTAAGGTTCCACCCTCCATTGCCTCTTCCTATTTGAATTGTTTTGGTTTCATATAGATTACTGAGTGGTGTTAAACTCCAATGGAAACGAAGACCTCTAAATTATATATATAAAGATCACTGTGGGGAGATGATTCTGGGAAGACAAGGAGTGGGTCAGAAAATTCCAAGCTCTCAAGATTTTCCCCCACAAGAGTTAAAATAGCACGTTAAGGTGAACAAAGTGTGGGTGAAGACAAAGAAGAACAGGGGCACAACCGGGGTCTTCCAGGGACAACTTGAAAAGATGGGAGGAAAAATCTCAGGATGAGATTTAGTCCCTGAGAAGAGTAAACACCTCTAGGGTAGGGTCCCTTTTAACAACAAGTGGCAAGCTGCTTAAACAACAAGCAGCAAATCCTGGGGTCAGTTGGTTTGAGAGGCTGCTTCAGCCCCAGCCACAGGAACTTTTCACCCCAGGATAGTGAGAGGGGTTAGGCATTTGAGCCCAGGAAGTTTGAGGGAACCTCTATTAATGAGAAACACCAGACCTAGCTGTGCTGTGAAGAGTGGTGGGGGAGAGAAGGAACCAGCACACACCCAGTGAGTACACAAGCTGTGGGGCAGAAAGACCCTGGATGTGGGCACTTACATGAGGTTGGAGGTTTGGTTTTGGTTCCAGGCTAGAGGGGAAAACTGAAGATCTGGGGCAAGAGGCCCCATTTCCCGATACCCCAGGGTTACAGGTGATTACAAAAATCAAGCTATTACCATAAAATTGCACAGGCAAAGAAGAAAGAATCCAACCATAGAAAGCTATTACAGGAATAGGATGACCAAGGTTCATCTTCAGAGAAGGATATTGAAGTAAAGAAACTCCCAAAGATTAGTATCAAATGGTCACCTGCCCAAAAAGAATTTATAGAAGATCTTAAAAAACACTTTAAAAATCAAATGATAAATACGGAGGAAAAACTTATAAAAAATCTAAGAAAAACAAGAAGCCTATGAAAGGAAAGTCAATCAATTAGAAAAGGAGATCCAGAATATTAAGGAGGAAAATGACACCTTGAAAATTAGAATTGGGCAAAGCGAAGCCTGTAAAATTATAAGAGATCAAGAAATAATTAAACAAAATATGAATAATGAAAAGTAGAAGAGAAAGTGAAACATAAGAAAAACAACAGATTTGGAGAATAAAGAAGAGAAAACATAAAAATAATTGGCCTAAGTGAAAGTTATGATCAAAAAAAGAATCCTGATACAATAATACAAGAAATAATTAAAGAAAATTGTCCTGAAGCATTAGGACAAGGCAGGGAAGTAGAAATAGAAAAAATTCATCGAGCATCATTTGAAAGAGATCCTATGACAAAAACTCATAGGAATATCATAGTCAAATTCTGAAACCTCCAGCTCAAGGATAAAATATTAAAAGCATCAAGATTAAAACAATTTAAATATGATGGTGCCACAATTAGAATTACACAAGACCTAACAGCAGAGACTCTAAAGGACCACAGGTCTTGGAACACAATATATCAAAGAGCAAAAGACCTGGGGATCCAGCTGAAAATATCATACCCTGCAAAATTAATCATTCTCCTGAATGAAAAATGGGCATTTTATAAACTCTCAGACTTTTAAGACTGACTGTTAAAAAATCCTAAAGAAGAATGAACATAGAAGAATCAAGAGAAACATAAGGTACATACCAAAGACTGATTATAAGGGATTCTAAAGGACAGACTGTTTACCTTTCATATATGTAAAATGTATATCTAAGATTCTTATTAACAATTGGTGAGCTCATAAGATAGGGGTAAACCTAACTATGATATGAATTTAAAAGGTAAAACCGTTCAGGAACAGCTAAGAAGAGTAATTATTTTATACAAATGAGGTGCAAGAGGAAGAATGGATACAGAGGAATTAGATGGGGGAGGACGGCTGGTAGTTCTGATAATGTTCTTTCATCAGAAATGGGTTTAAGAGGGCACAATAAATATACATATATATAAATATAAATATATATATATATTTTTAAAGAGTATAAAAGTCTTCTAAATTTAGAAGAAATAAAATGGTACTGGCATAGGGAGGGGGGAGAGGACAAGGGAGGGATTTTTAGAAGGGAGAATGAGGGAATAGGTAAAAGGGGCTATAGAAGGGTGTTTAGATTTATGGGAATGGGAGGATAAGGGAGGGATCCTTGGAGCGGGGTAGACAAATAATAGGAAGGTAAGGTAGTGGGTAGAAATAAAGTAAAGGATTCAGGAGAGATAGGAAACGACATATGCACAAACATAAAAAAATGAAGATCAGGAGTAGAGTATGTTTGGGAAAGTATATGTCTACGTATATATGTATGTATACATATATGTGTGTGTGTGTGTGTGTGTGTGTGTGTATCTATGGTGCAACATATCTAAACCTTATTGTAGCCTTCTGTAGGGGTGGAGGGAGGGAAAAAAGAACAAACTTAAAAAGTGCACAGCAGAGAATAAAAGAAAACTCACAAGGAAGCAAAGAAAGGAAGGACAATTCTCAACACAACGTGTATTATTTATCATACAGGCTTTCTTGAAATGAAAATTTATTGTTACATATTTTGAATACTCTCTTACATTCTGCTATGCACATGCTTTTTTTTCTTTCTTTGTATTTAAATTTGTGATACGTTTTGTTTCTTTTCTCTGTTCTGTATTTGCGCTCTAGACCTCAAGTCTAAAATAAAATTTTAAAAACGATCCCTGTGGATGCCATACTTACCTAGAAAACCACATATTAATATTATCTTTGTTCTGTTGTATTTTAATTTATTTAATTAAATATTTACCACTTGCATTTTAATTTAGTTCTGGTCTCATATGGGGGTGTTGCAGTGTAATATCAATGAAGTTGGGACTTGTTTTACTGTTTTAGAATGATAAATTAATTGTCTTTGATTGAGCCTCACTATGTCCAAAGTCCCAGGCCCAAACCCCCATTTACTAGGTGCTAAGCCTATTTGGGTGTGAAGCCCTCAGGGTCCTAAGGGGAGTTGCTAAGACCAGAGCCAATAGTAGGAGCCTGAGTTCTGGTGGCTCAGATGACTTTTGATGATGGCTAAAGAGTGTATAAAAAGAGAGAACAGAGCTATTTGCTTGAGACTCTCACTCCCAGAGGCAGGGACTCTGGGCAGCTTCTCTAAGAGCCTCCCAACTTACACAGATCTTGATGATTTCTTGGTAAATATGAACTGTATTTGGTCTATTTTTAATGTATGTTTGTAATTTGTTTGTATTCCCTCTGAAGTTCAGGGTGCTGGCTTTTCCCCCTGAACTAAGTGAATGATATTTTTATGTTGCATTGAAATAAGATTGTTAGACCCTTAACGTTGCTTTCCTCAGTAAAGCAGATCAAAAGAAACTGTGCTGGCAGTGTTCTTGTTGTGCTTGTTTTGGTCTTTCACCCCCATGACAGGTGCTAGCCAAATTGTTGCAACATGCAGGCTACATGCCTCACAGGCCAAGTGTTTGTTGTTGCTGGTGTAGACTTAATTGTTGGCTCATTGGAGTATTGTAGGAAGAAGGAATGGATAAAGTTCTCGAGTATTGCAAAGTTGTTCTTTCTCACACTTTATAACAATTCTTCTTTTTCACTTTATAATAATTCACAAAGGTTTCCCCAGGCTTCTCAGAAAACATTACTTTGTCCCAGAATAAGACACATTTTGGGATGTGGAAAATATGGGAATTTGTTTTCCTTGATTAAGCATATTTATTACAGGTGTTTGCTTTGCTTTTCTTTTTTTAAAAATAGAAATTGGAGGGTGAAAAGTAAAGGCTTATTAAATAAAAATTAAAAATTAATTTAAAAAGATGGGATGGAGAATAAATCCTCATCATAACACATTGAGAATTGAAATGATCAACTGTGCAAGTTTTTCAATCAGGTCAATGGAATGATCTGTTGGTTAAAAAAATGATTTCAAGACTTCCATGAAAATTCATTGTGATTTTTTTTTACAGAAACTATAACAAATCAGCAGGTATTTCTGGAGGATGATGCAAAGCTTCTTTGTCTCCTACAGCTTCCAATTCCTTGTCTTCAATTTCTCTCTGGAGAAATAAGTTGTTCACTGACACTAGTCAAAGGACTTCTCGTATGTTTTGTGTACACTATGAAAGATGAGTCTATAAAAGGCACTGGTTTGGCACATCTAAGTATAAATTTCCAAGCTATACCATAGCCAATTTAAAGGAGATAGTCTCTGGATGACTCACCTTTGGGATCTTATTATATAGAATCTGGTTACATCTTCTCCAGAGAATTCAATGGCCATTGTGCTTTCTGACAAGCCCTGAGATATTGCAGAAAATCTCCATGATAGGCTGCCTAAGGATTCAATAGAAAATAGTAAATAGAAGGACATCGTTGGGAATGTATCTTGTAGTTTGAAAGAGTATTTTAAACAGGAATGTCCCCTCCTTACAGTCACTGACACATTTACTTCAAAAAATGTCTTTCTTTTTTTAACTCTTTTTTATTTTTAGTTTACAACACTCAGTTCCCCAAGTTTTTGAGTTCTGAATTTTCTCCCTCTCCCACTCCTCCCCCCTCTCCCCCAAGACAGCATGTAATCTGATATAGGTCCTACATATACCTTAATATTAAACTTATTTACACACTAGTCAAGTTGTAAAGAAGAATTATAACCAGTGGAATGAATCATGAGAAGAAACAAAACCAAAAAAGAGGAAAAAAAGAGAGAACAAATAGCCTCAATCTGCATTCAGACTCTGGATGTGGATATCTTTTTCCATCATGAGTCTTTGAACCTTGCATTGGAAAGACTTACATGATTTGATGCTGAGTGAGAGGAGCAGAACCAGGAGAACATTATGCATAGTTACAGATACATGGTATTTGTGATGACTAATGATGACTGACTTTGATAGACTTGGCTCTTCTCAGCAATACAAGGTTCAAAAAATGTTTTTCTTAAAAATAACTTACAGGTGTTCTTCATAGTCAATTGACATCATTGTGAGATTGATGCCTTTCTTCAGAGAATCTATAGATTGCTCTTCTTTCCAGGAAACACATGCTGGGTAGCAGGAAAGTGGTTATATTCTGAGAAAATATAAGTTCATAGAGACTGTTCTCTTCATTATTTAACTTCACTCAGTTCTATCTAGTTATTTTTAGTAAGTACCTAATGGATGCGAGATATCATGCTAAATCCTGGAGCTTCAAAGTAAAAAAAAATATTAAAAACAGTTCTTGCCCTCCAGGTGCTTTCATTCTACTAAGGATAAACATATAAGCAGATAGACTAATATAATACCATTTGAATTGTAGTCATGAGGTTATTTATGAATAACTGGCAGCATTTGAAGAATAATCTGAAATAAATTCAAGGTGGTCAAATTTTATGGATAGAGCTTACTTCATCTCAACTGTATGGTTAAGTTCCCCAAATACTCTCAAACTTAGAATGTTTTTTTTTATTTTTTCAGGAAAACAAATAATCTAAAGGTAACTCTGCATTGGTACTATGAGGTCAAAGGTTAATGTTTCTAGGACAAGCTACAAATGCTATTATGATAAGTTTATTTTTCAGTGATTATAAAATTAGCATTTATCCCAATAGTGACAGATCTTTCAAAAAATCATTCTGTGTCATAATTATAAATTTAGTTACTGAATTTTTAGACTCTTAAAGGTATAAGAGAACTTAGAAATCATCTATTCCATCCTACCCCTATTTTAAAGATGAGGAAATTGAAAAGTGGGATTTTAGCTTGGTCTTGAAAGAAATGAGGGAAGTGCAGACATAGAAATGAGAAGGGAGAACATTCCAAGCAAAAGTGACAGAGTAAATTCTGAGAGCAAAGAAATGGAGTGTTTTGTTCATGGAAGAGCAAGAGGGTCAGTGTCAATAAATCGTCAGGAAGTAAGGTGTAGTTAGCCAGAAAAGATGGGTGGAGGGATATGTGGGTGGTGAAATTGGTTGTGAAGGGTTTTGAAGGCCAAACAGAGGACTTTTTATTTGATCCTCGGAGGATGATACGAAGCTACTGGAGTTTATTGAGTGGGGGTGACATAGTCAGGCCTGTAAATGGAGTATAGATTGGAGTAGGGAGAGACTTGTAGCAGACAAACTCACCAACAAGCCATTGCAAAAGTTCAAACATGAGGTGATGAGGGAGTGGAGCATGGTAATGGCAGTACTTGAGGAGAGAAGGGGCTATATGCAAGAGATATGACAAAGAAGAAATTGTCAAGTCTTGGCAACAGATTGTATACAGAGGATAAGAGAGAGAGAGGTGTTGAGGATGATACCTAGGTTGCCAGTCTGAAGAACTGGGAGGATAGTTTTGTTGTCTACAGTAATAAGGAAGTTGTGGGTAGTTCAGGAGGAAAAATAATAAGTTCAGTTTTGTATGTGTAGAATCTAAGATGTCAACTGGATAGATAGTTTAAAATGTCAGAAAGGCTACTGGATATGAGAAACTAGAGGTCAGCAGAGGGATTAGGGCAAGATAGATAGATTTGAAAACCATCGGCGTATATGCAAATTAAATCCGTGGTAGATGCTAAGAGCACCAAATGAAGTACTATAGAGATCAGGAAACGAGGTCCAGAGTATTTGTTACTTGCCCTAAGTGACAGTTAGTTGCAGAGCTAAGAACAGAGCTTAGATCTCTTAGCTTCCATTCCAATACTTTTAATCCCAACTAGATCCTCTCCTGCATTATCTTCAGCACACTCTCCAGTTACATTTGATGAAACATCAAAAAGGAGAAAATGGAATTGGAACAAACTATAGAGTTTGGAAATACTTATCGAAATGTCAGTTTTTTTCCATTTATGTTATTATATTAGGCATTGAATAAATGAAGATGGGCACTTCTCTGTAATTTAATTTTTTGTCCCCATTGTAGTGAAGGAGAGCCCATTGGCATAGTGTACCATTTTCTTCCTGAGGCTACCCTGACTAGAAAGTTCAGGAAAGTGTTCAGTGTGACTTAATCCAATTACTCAGAGAGAGAGAGGAATTTCACCTGATCTCTCTGAATCTTATGATATAAGGAAAATATCCATAGAGCAAAAGTAGCGTACCCTTTCTACACCTACAAAGACTATTCAACAATTCTTAAGACATGTCTATAGTAATTAATGGAAGAGGCACTAGCAGCTATGAGGTATTTTAACTAAATATTGAAGTAGATTCGTGATTCCATAAGAGAGGTGAGAAGAAGTGCACTCATTTTTCCTTTACAGCACATTGAAAATACTTAGCACAAGGAAATTGGTTCACTCAGATGAGTACCGAGAAATAGAGCAACAACATGTGGGTATTTTAGAACTAAAAAGGTCTTTATAAACCTAATGAGCTCCTGTTTTCTGGTAAAGACCAATTTCCACAAGTTGATTAGGAATGAAGGCTTCCATCCACAGCTAGTTCTGCTTATATAATCAACTCTTCCTGTTCTTTCCTATGCCTCAAAATAGCCCATAATGTTCCTTTTTTCTAATATGGTTCCTACACAATGGGGCATCCAACCTTGTGTTTTTCTGCCACCTGATCCAAGTTTGTACTTTCCCCTCTCCCTCTCATTTACTTTAAGGTATTGAGAGTTTATATGTTTGTAGGACAGGGGGTTGTGTTTCCTCTGAGGATGTTCTAATCAGACTCAGCCATACAAATAGCATGAAAAAAAGAGAGGCGAATGTCTCCTTGTAGCAAATTCCTTGACAAGGAGGAATTATGTAAATCATACTATTTATGCAAATCAATCACCCTACAGTGCCTTCCACAGTGTCCCCATCAGCCCAATAGATGTAATTTCCATCTCCATCAAGATAACTCATAGGTCCATATATCCAGTTATACTTTCTCCCTAAATTTCAGCTCTCTGTCATTTTCTAAAATTTTATTAACATTTCAAACTGGATGTCTTAGACAGCTCAAACTCATCATGCCTAAAAGAGACCCCATTGTGTTTTGCCCACATAACTACCCCTTTTTTTAAACTTAGCTATATCTGTTAAAGACACCATCATTCTTCCAAACTCACAGATTCATAACCTTGGTGTTATTTTTGGCTCCTAAATCTTCCTCACCACACATATCCACTTAGGCAAATCATGCCGTTTCTAATGCTATAGCAGCTCTTGCATCTGATGTGTTTTCCATAGTCATACCACCACGGCATATTTTAGGCCCCCATCACCTGTTGCATAGACTATTGAGATAGTCTCCTAATTCATCTCCCTGACTCAAGTCACTCCCCACCCCAAGACATTCTCCATATAGATTCTAGTGTGATTTTCTTTAAGCACGGATATAACTGTGTCACAAAATCACAGAATTTGACATTCACAAGTTACCTCAGTGGCTTTTAAGTATAACTCATAAACTAAAGGGATTATCACTATATAATAATGGCCATCCAGTATCTGCTTAAAGACTTCCAATGAAGAGATATCACTGCCTCTCAAAGTAGCCCATTTCACATTCAGAGAACTTTTATTTCTCCAGGTTAAACACACCTATTTTATTCAACTGATTCTCAGATGACATAGACAAAAGCCCCAGTCACCATCTTGATGGCTCTTCTATGAATACTCTATATATCAAGGGTTTTAACCTTGGGGTCCCTGAACTTGGTGAGTGTGTGTGTGTGTATGTGTGTATGCATGTATATGAATATGTATGTATGTGTATGTATGGATAAGCATATATGTATGTATATGTGTGTATGTGTGCATGTATATGTATATTTGTGTATATATACTTTATTTCAGTGTAACTGGTTTCCTTTGTAATTTTATATATTTAATTTTATGCTTTTAAAAACTATTTCTGAAAAGTCCATAGATTTCCCCAGAATGTCAAACTGATCCATGACACAAAACAGTTAAGAAATCTTGCTTTAGACCATTTTAAACTATAGTACTCAGAACTAAACACAGTAATCTAGAAGAGGTCAGAGGATGGTAAAGTATAGTGGGATTATCACTTTCCTATTCCTACTTGAAAGTGGGGATTGTTTCTTTCTTTTTTATTTTGCAATCCCAGAACCAAGGACAGTTCCCAGCCAATAGAAAGTTTTTTTTTCCTTCATAGCCACATGATAGTTCTCACAAAGTTATTCATTTGTGTGTGTTTCTTTAGATGAATTAATCTATTTTTAGTCTTTGTCCATAACAGAAAAACACAACAAAACAAAAAAGTGCTAATTTGTACATGTTAGCATAGTAGGGTAAGAACAGATTAAGCCCAATTGGTTTCTTTGCATGTACCCAGGTTATTTTCCAAGGTCTTTCCTACATAATCTTTAAAATTGTCAGGGAAGGCCATTTGCTTTTGTGGGAGAGGACACTGTCACTTATTCTCTGTGTGAGTCTGAACAAATCATTTCACCTCTCTGGGCTTCAGTTTACTCTTTTATCAAATGAGGTGCTTGTACTAAATAACCTCTCAGATCCTTCAGTTCTGAATCTATGATACTTCTTAAAGTGAGATAACCCTCAACAAAAAGCAACTATTTAAAAAAATAGTATATACAATTTCTTTAATCATCTAATAGAAAAAATCATTTATTAAGCACTATGGGTAAATCATTTTGCAAGGATCTAGAAATACAAAGAATTTGAAAAAAATCTTATCTCAAGTACTCTATACTCTACTGAGGAAAGACAAATCTCTGAACAGAGTAATATACACATTATAATTTAATGAGAGAGAGAATTTATAATATACTTTTCACATGTCTTTTTGGACAGATTTAATAGTTTACCATGGGCTAGCCAAACTCAAGGGATGCAGCAATATTGCAGAATGAAGCAGTAAGATTATAATCCCAATTACGGTAGGCATTTATCATATGCTTTGTGGTTATTGTACTGTCAGATTTTGAAGAGAGAGAAAGAGACATAGAAAGACAGAGAGAAAGAAGAGAGAGAGACAGAGACAGAGAGAGACAGAGACAGAGAGAGACAGAGAGAGACAGAGAGAAGAGGGAAGAGAGGGAGGGACTGATGAATGGGTGGATATATTTCTGAGTTGATCACTGGTATATCTGTAAATAGTTTCTAAAACCATATTGCTCATATCACAGGTGGTCATTTCACACAGTTAGGGGCATAGAAGATCCATACAAATTTACCATGTCAGCTTTCCATACACAAAGCAAACAGTAAAAACATAGTCTTTAAAAATGCAGTCCTTGCTAGAAATTGTAGCAAAGAAAAAGGCTTTACATCCTACTTTGAAGAGATTTTTTAGGGTTAAAAATAATAGTATAACACACAAGACAATGATTTCCCAAAACCTGAATAAAATACCTTTGGTTTGAAATTTGTGGACGAATCTGGAACTAGTCAATTTTGATGTGGTTTGCAGTTTTGTTATGAAAATTTCACAATTCTTTAATTTGTTCTCTCACCTAGGAATCTTCACAAATGAGCCCATATGAAGCAGTTTACAGGAGAAATTTTTGGTTATTAGTTTTCCATTATCTATGTCTAGTTGTAACTTTGTTTACAAATTTGTATAGCCCAGACCCTCCTCTAACTGTAATAAAATAGGCCAATATTTTTTGGGATAAATGTTTATCTTTTGAAAATTGTTCCACAGTATAATATTATGAAAAAATATAAGAAAGGGGTCATGGTCCCCTAACTATAAAGGTCCATAAACATCTGATAGAGACACTTTCAAAGGAAGGAGAATGGCTTAGAATATTTCTGTAAAGGAAATATATTTTTATGATTTTGTGATCTGTATTTATGTTAGCAAAATCTCTTTGCTCAAATATTTTACTATTAGTGCTATTTTCCCCTTTGTATGTGAAGAAGTTGTCACAGCATAAGGGAGAGCCTGATATAATCTTTTGGGATATTGACTCCAGTTACTGTCTTCTCATCCGCAAAGCTCAGCTCTAACCCTTTCATGGCTACAACCGAGTGTGTTTCTAAATCTATATAGTCTAACACACTTATTTTGGAAATGAGAAAACACACTCATAGAGATTACATGACATTCTCAAGGTCACACAATCAATGTTTGAGATGTCATTAGAAGCCTGTTCTTTTGTCTTCTATAATATTTCAACTGTATAAGTCACTTTTTTCTGAAATAAGTTCATGTCATTTTGTTATGAGAGCATTTTCAAAAGGTTTTCAAATTAATTAATTCACTATATGTTTCCTGTAAGTTTGTGGGGTCAGTCAGAGAGAGATCATTAGTTTTAACTAATGTATGAGAACCTGGACACAGAGGATGAGTGTGTTGGCTACGCCATACAACTAGTGTTAGAGTCAAGTCTGTAAACCAAGTCCAATGTTCCTTTCCCTAAGAACAGTTCTTCGTTGGGAAACAAAAAATGGCCTCATACATACAAGTCATGGCTACATGGGCCTAACGAATCAATATGCAAAATTCTCATTTCATCTGGTAGACACAGAGAAGCAGTATAGAAGACCCAGTTATAATAAGAACACCAAGCTTTGTCACAAGACCTGAAACTTACTGGCTGAGTGACCTTAGCTAAGTCACTTACCCACTATGGAACTGAGTGAAATGGGTAGAACAAGGGAAAAAGTATTTTATACAACTTCATTGTAAAGAAGATAAAAACACTCCTGGGAAGACTGAAGAACTTTTATCAATGTAATGATCAACTTCAAAGCCAGAGTACCAAAGATGAAATTCTCTACCCACCTTCTGAAGTTATGGACACAACTTGCAGAATTTAGTATATATGTATCTGTATGTATCTGTGTGTATGTGTGTGTATCTGAGATAGTCATTGTGGGAATTTGTTTTCCTTGGCTTTGCATACATGTTACTATGGGTTTGGTTTTATTTTTTAATTTGTAGTTGTGTAATTACCAGCCAAGTGGGACTTTTCATTGTTTTTTTTTCTTTTGAAGTGCTTCTTAGCACTAAGGCAATCAAGTGCCTTTGATTGAGCCTTGCCTTTGATTGAATCAAGGGTCTTTGATCAACTGCTTAAGTCACAAGAAAGCCTAAGTCACATGAGTTTGAGTCACATGGTTGTGATGCCCTCTGACCCTGAAGAAGGGTATATATACGCTGAGAATAGGATTTTGCTTTGGTGGCTCACTCATTGGAAGAGTGTTCATGTGATTTGGCCAGAGGAGACTCTGGGTAGCTATTAAGGAGCCCCCCACCAGCTTTGAAAACCCAGATGTTGCTGCTTCTCTCTCTGGTAACTACGTATGTATTGTTATGGACAGACAGTTAGAAGCCCTGTCTGCTGATTTATGTCATTTGTTCTATTTATATAATTTCTGCTTATAATTTCTGTTTGTGTTTTCTCTGAAGTTCAAGATGCTGATTTTCCCCCCTGAATTGAGTGATATATGTATATTTAATTAAAGTGAGATTGTAAACCCCTTAATGTTACTTTTCTTAGAAAAGCAGATCAAAAAATCTGTGCTAGCAGCCTTCCTGTGTGCTGGTGTTATTGGCCTTACACCTCCCCAGCAGCTGCAAGCAGCATTGTTGTTACAAGTTGGTGGGAGGTGAGAGTTAAGGGGATCTAGCTACCTAAACCAAAAACAAAAAAAGAAAAATTGGATTTCTAGAGAATTGGAAAATACAGAAAAGAAAACTGAAGGAAAACCAGATGGAAATATGGACAATTGGATAGCTTTGAAAGTTAGATGAGTGAATATACTTAAAAGAAAAATTGAGATAGTAATGGTTTCATTTGCAGTCCTATTGCTCTGTCCTTTTTTACATGGTTCTATTTTATATATGCTCAATTTATTTTAAACTAATTCAATTCAATAGCCATCTAATAAATATTATGCAAAAATTCCATTTGTCAGTCCTAATGTTCCTTAGCCTGTCATCATTTCATACTAATGGTTTAGCCTCTACTGATTTCTGTGATACCCAACTGGCCCACAAAGTAAGAAAGGTATTGTCTTCTGTGACCTTTAGTGGTGACATTTGTGTAGGTTTTAAAGTAATAGACTGTATTCAATTTGTATTTGCTTTCCATTGTGTAGCTAAAATGATTTTGTAGAAATATGGGGCAAATAGCAAGAACCTACCTTGTGATCAGAATGCTTCTAGATTAGCTAAAGTGTCCCTGGGTTAAGATGAATGAATCAATAAAATTCACTCCCCATATTGTTGCAGTAGTGGTTTAGGTCTTGTTTGAGCCCTTGGGGAAAGTTAATACCAATGGTTTTGGCTTGTATGACCTCTATGGTCCCCCTTAACTTCTATCCAGAGACTAGGGAAGAAGTGTACCATGAATAGCATGCTAAACGTGAAGTCAAGATCATAAAAATAAGAGCAATGGTAGCTAAAATGTATATAGTGCTTACAATGTGCCACCCACTGTGCTAAGTACTTTACACATATCATGTCATTCAATCTTCAAGACATTTGCAGGTGGTGGATGCTACCATTGTTATCATTCACATTTTACAGAAAAGGAAACTGAGGCAAACAGAGTAAGTAACTACTCCAGGGTCACACAGCCAATATGTGTCTGAGCCACATTTAAACTCTGGTCCTCCTGACTTCAGGTGCAATGTTCTATCCACCATACCACATAGCTTCCTTAGGTCTCCAGAGAGACGTAGCTTTAAATCTCACCCTCACATTTACTAGTGGTATGACCAAAGGCAAGACATAGCTCTGATCCTCACTGATATATTCCTCTAGAGAAAGAGATTATAAAGATCTAGTGTTTATAGCTTCTATTTCTTAATTTTGACTCTGTTCTTTCAATAATTCCAGAATAATGTACAACATTCACTTTACAGGAAATTCTGTGATTAAAAATGGCTTATGCTTTTGAGGTGCCAGGTGCTATATAAACTTGACACATTACATGGTCCTAACAATTATAGTGGCATTTACTTAAATGATGTCTTGTAGAGATAAAGTGTTGACTGAAATAAGCCATACACAGTGAATTTTTCAATATGTTTTAAACGTCTTTTAATGCCAATGCTAAATTTCTACCACCAGTTTCCAAACTGGGTAGAGAATACAGTAATCCAGAAATTCCTGAAAATCGTAATTTCACAAAAAACTGTAATTTCACAAGAAAAAAAGAAGGGAAAAGAGAGAGGAATGGAAGGGAAAGAAGGGGAAAGGAGGAGAAAGGAGGGGAGAGGAGAGGAGAGGAGGGGAGAAGAGAGGAGAGGAGAGGAGAAGAGAGGAAAGGGAAAAAATTAAAATAAATATAACACTTCAAATAGCACTTCTCTGCAGTGGAAGTAGGAGGTGGGGGTGGAGAGATACTATTTTCAGTGGACATTTCAGTTAATTGTTTCTCCATTAGTTAGTACCTTTTTATTTTATTTTTAGTTCTTAACCTATTATTGTATCATTATAAGAAATTCCATGATGCAGAAAATCCTTCCATTGATTCATGGTAACAGCCCATGTGAAACATTTAATTCTAAAGAGTTTTGTAGGTGTTATAAAGTTAAGCAAAATGATTTATCCATGGTCACGCAGTCAGTGTGTGACAGAGATAAGACTTTTTCTCTCTAAGGCAAGTTCCCAGTATACTGTATAGCATGAAGTGGGTAGAGGGCTTAACTTGGCATCAGGAAGACAGGGATTCAAATACTACCTTAGATATTTGATATGGATTCCAAAGACATGGGTTCAAACTTGTTTGCTATGTGGCTTTGAGCAAGTAACTTAATCTCTCTGAGTTTGATTAATCTGTGAAGTAGGGATAATACTATCCCTACTATCTAATGCATAGGTTTATTTTGAAGCTCATCTGAGCCAATACATGCATAAATACCTTAAGGTACTGTGTAAGTGTCAGCTCCTATTATTATTTTAATCATAAATGGACGAGGATACAGACCAGGAAATGGGAGAGATCAATAGGATCACCAGACACATAGCGATACAAGGGAGGAATAATGGTGGCAGCAAGGCAAGATTGATGACCAGCAATATGAACTGTGGAGTTGTCGGACCAGATGTGATACCTGAAATGGAAAAAATGGGTAAACACTAAGGTCATGATGACGCCCAAGAAGCTTAGTAAAAGATAGAGTCCCGGGTCTCGTTACCAAAATTTGGTGCTAGAGTCATCAACAACGCCTCAAGCTTATCAAAAAGCTATCCCTATTAACCACATTGAAGTATGTTGTGGGACTTCTTTATGCTGTCCTACAGGTAGCCAGTCCCACCCTCTGGATTTTTCTCAATTTTCTTCAGATGGGGAAATTTGGATACCACTGCCCTCATTGCCTTCCATGGCCATAGCACTTAGCAGAAGAAGGAAATGAGAGTAAGAAGTAATAAATAATAGTCACCATTTCTGTAGTGCTTGCTATATAAACCATCAGAGGATTTTGGCTTTCTTCTTTTTGAATATGGAAAGAATCACAAAGATGGGTTATTGTTAAAAAAAAATTCATATCTGTAGCTTTTTTCAAGTTGCTTTTAAATTGTGATATTCTGCATATACAAAAACTCGTTAAGATGCAATGTAATATTACGAATGTATGCTCTCATATTAAGTATGTTTCATACATAGATACTTCATATCTAGTTTTAAAAAGTGCCATGTCAGCACAGTATCCAAAATTACATTATAGAATTGAAGTTTTTAAAAAATATTTCATGTAGAATGGACTTGTAGTATGCTGTCCATAATGTGGATTAGAGCAAAAACTTTAGTAACTGGCATATTTACACCTATTGTGAGATCTTCTATTTCCTTTGTTTTCATTAAATACAGAAGAAATTGTGTGGCACAAATGGCTCAGAATCAACTAATGCATCACTTAGATATTAAGCCAAATCTATTGTTTTCTGTAATTATTTTGTTATGAAATGAAAATGCTACAAGCATTATTGTTACTGCAAACACCAATAGGCATTGATAAGCAAAGAACAAAGACTACATGCACCAGGTTTTAGGCACTTGGTATTTTTTAGGTTCTCAGAATTAATTGTAAAATGTTTGGTAACTTAGAAGTTATGCTTCTTTAGTATTTCAACAGAACCATGACTTCACTATGTATGGGCACTTGCTCCAAGGAGATAGTTGTTGGCTTAAGTGTTGAATTAATGAATTCCTATAGCAAAAACAATCATGACCACAAATGCTTCTCCTCCTCCTCCTCCTCCTTCCTCTTCTCCTTCTCCTTCTCCTCCTCCTCCTCCTCCTCCTCCTCCTCCTCCTCCTCCTCCTCCTCCTCCTCCTTCTTCTTCTTCTTCTTCTTCATCTTCTTCTTCTTCTTCTTCTTCTTCTTCTTCTTCTTCTTCTTCTTCTTCTTCTTCTTCTTCTTCTTCTTCTTCTTCTTCTCCTTCTTCTTCTTCTTCTTCTTCTTCTTCTTCTTCTTCTTCTTCTTCTTCTTCTTCTTCTTCTTCTTCTTCTTCTTCTTCTTCTTCTTCTTCTTCTTCTTCTTCTTCCTCTCCTACTTCATTTTCATCATGAGTATCATGATTGTCATCATAATCATGATCGACATCATCATCCCACAATATAGGCAGATAGATCTGATGGGATCCCCTATCCCTGCGCAGTATCATTCTGTCCCCAGACATTTTATTTACATATCAGTAATGTTTACAAAATACCCTTCTGTCTACCATGAACCAAGGAGAATTCTATTTTAATGTACAAATTTATCTAGGTAGTTAGGAAGAGCCTTCTCTAGGGCTCTATTTGAAATCTCAAAGAACCTAGTCCTACAAGAAGAATACCTTTCATACCTTTGTTGGTGGCATTGTTATTCAGTTATTTCTGACTCTTTGTCACACCGTTTGGGGGTTTTCTTGGAAAAAAAGATACTAGAATGGTTTGCTATTTCTTTCTCCAGATCATTTTACAGATGATGAAACTATGGCAAACAGAGCTAAGTGGCTTCCTCAGAGTCACCCAGATAGTAAGAGTCTGAGGCCAGATTTGATCAGGAAGATGAGCCTTCCTGATTCTAGTCCTGGCACCCTATGCACTGTATATATATATATGTGTGTGTGTGTGTGTGTGTGTGTGTGTGTGTGTGTGTATGTATGTATGTATGTATGTATATGTATATATGTGTATATATATATATACAGACACACACATACATATACATGTATACACATGCATAGATATCTGTATTCATTTATCAGGATGTATAAGGCATGTATATGTATATATTTTGGAATTATATATATATACATACACTTATGTATTATATATTTTAGCATATTATATACACATATACACATGTGCATGTATATATGTGGTTGATATGTTCTAAATAATCCAGTGTGCCTATCTAGGGAAGACAAATTAAAAACCACATTCTACACTATCAACCTAAACTGAGTATGATGCTTCTGAGAACAAGTAAGATTCATAACTACTGAATAAAAAGCTTCACTATTCAGTTTGAATATTTCCAAACAGAATATAAAACATAAAAGCCATCTGCACAATTGTTCAATTTTGTTTATAAAGGTATATAGTTATTTAATCATTTTATTAATCACAGCTGTTATAAGTTTTTGCTGTTTTCTGTTTTCCTACTTATCCCAACCAAATCAACAAATGTTTATAAAGAACTAGACACTGTAGACCAAGTTTCTTTGACATCTGAAGTCTGCCTGGAAGAATATAAAAAGCTCCAGAATTGTGAAGTATTGCAACTAATAATGTCATTTGTAGCTCAGACAGCAAGTGTTTTGCATCACATCCTAGTGTATGGAAATGTGTAATTATGTTGTGTGGAAAACCCTAAATATTAATATTGTTTGAACCTAGTTTCATGTAGCTAGAAATTGGCTGACCTCAGAAATGCTCCTAAGAAGTCAGATGGATACAGGGAATGTTTGGATCTCATTCAGATCTTGAGTGTACCCAAACCACGTGTTTTGGGTTCCCCAGATTTGAATGCTTATGCTTACTGATATAAATCTCAGTGTACTGGAGGTGGAGCCAAGATAACAGAGGAAAGGCAGGGACTCACCTTAGTTCTCCCCCAAAACTTCTCCAAATACCTTTAAAAATGACTCTAAACAAATTCGAGAGCAGCAGAACCCAGAAAATGACAGAATGGAACAAATTTCCAGCCCAAGAAATCTTGGAAGGTTGGCAGGAAAGGTCTATTGCATGCGGGTGAGAGAAGAGCACAGTCTAGCATGGGATGCATCAGGACAGACCAAGTGACAGCAAAATAGTAGCAGGCCTACAAGCAGCTGACTCATTGGCAGCAGTGAGTTTCTAGATCTCTCAGCCCACAGATGCCAAAGACAACTTAGAAGGTCAGCAGAAAAATCTGTTGCACCTGGGTAAGAGTGGAGCCCAGTCCAGTGCAGGCAGTGTCAGCACAGCCCCAGCCACAGGAAACCAGAAGCAGGCCTTGAGAGTGACAGAAACAAGGAGCAGCTACTTCCAGAGCTTTAAGCCCAAAATGGTAAAGGGGTTGAACAGCTGGTCAAAAGGGGATTACAGAAGTCTTTTTGCTAGCACTGAGGCAGGACTCTATTGCTTTGGCCATACTTGGATTTGGGTCACAGTCTTGGGTGGCAGTCTCAGGGTGAGAAGGGGCACTGACATGGCAGAGCTTGTGGCATGAAGTGGAGAGGGAACCCTCCTTATAGTTCCAGGGCAGAAAAGAGTGCTTGTGATCACTCACAGAGCAGAGCACAGACCAGGAAAGTAGTAAACACCTCTTTTTAGACCATACCACTTTGGAAGAACTAACCGCTTATAGGTCCCTAGAGGTATCTCTGTAAACAGCTGCACAAAACACCTGAAGCATGAGACAGCGTACACTTCACTCTCGAAGCAGAACCCTACTTTAACAAAGAGTTAAAAGTCAACTAATAGGCTGGGAAAATGAGAAAACAGAAAAAAAAAACCTCTGACTTTAGGCAGTTGCTGTGGTGACAAGGAAGATCAAACACACAATCATACCAAGACAACAAAGTCAAAGTTTCTATATCAAAATCCTCCAAGAAAAAAAAAGTGAATTGGTCTCAGGCCATGGAAGTGCTCAAATTCAATTTGAAAATCAAGTAAGAAAGGTAGAGGAAAAATTGGAAAGAGAAATGAGAGTGATGCAAGAAAATCATGAAAAATGAGTGAACAGCTTGGTGAAGGAGACACAAAAAATATTGAAGAAAATATCACCTTAAAAAACAGACTAGGCCAAATGTTAAAAGAGGTGCAAAAAGCCAATGAGGAGGAGAATGCCTTAAAAAGCAGGATTGGCCAAATGGGAAAGGAGGTCCAAAAACTCACTGAAGGAAATAATTCCTTAAAAATTAGAATGGAGCAAATGGAAACTAATGGCTTTATGAGAAATCAAGAAACAATAAAACAAAACTAAAAGAATGAAAAACAAAAACAGAAAACAATGTGACATATCTCATTGGAAAAACAACTGACCTGGAAAATAGACCCATGAGAGATAATTTTAAAATATTGGATTACCTGAAAGCCATGATCACAAAAAGAGCCTAGGCATTTTTTAAAAGAAATTATTAAGGAAAACTGCCATGATATTCTAAAACCAGAGGATAAAATAGAAATGGAAAGAATCCACTGATAACCTCCTAAAAGAGATCTCAAAGTGAAAACTTCTAGGAATATCATAGTCAAATTCCAGAGTCTCCAGATGAAGGGGAAAATATTATAAGGATTCAGAAAGTAGCAATTCAAGTATCATGGAGTCACAGCCAGGATAACATAAGATTTAACAGCTTCTCCATTAAAGGCTTGGAAGGCTTGGAATATGGTATTCCAGAGGGCAAAGGAGGTAGGATTACAACCAACAATCATCTACCCAGCAAAACTAAGTATAATCCTTCGGGGGGAAAATAGACATTGAATGAGATAGAGCTTTTTCAAGTATTCATGATGAAAAGACCAGAATTGAATAAAAAATTTGACTTTCAAATACAAGACTCAAGAGAGGCACAAAAAGTTAATCAGGAAAGGGAAATCATAAGACACTTCATAATTTTAAACTGTTTACATTCCTACATGGGAAGATGATGTTTGAAATTCTATATATATATATATATATATATATATATAGACAGAGGGTACAGGTGTGAGTTGAATATAAAGGAATGACATCTAAAAAAAGGAATGTACTGGAAAAAGGAAAGTAAGAGATAGAATGGGATTAATTATCTCACAAAAGAGGTAAGAAAAAGCTTTTACAGTTGAGGGGAAGAGAGAGAAGGTGAACAGAGGGTTGAGTGAACCTTACTCTCATCAGAATTGGCTCAAAGGGGGAATAATATACACATGCAATTTGTTATAGAAATATATTTTACCCTATAAGAAAGTAGGATGGGAAAGGACAAGAGAAGGGAGGGTGTGATAGAAGGGAGGGCAGATTGGGGAAAAGTGTAGTCAGAAACAAAACACATTTGAGGAGGGACAGGGTGAAAGGTCAGAGAATAGAATAAATGGAGAAGGGGAATAGGATAGAGGGAAAGACTGTTAGCAATAGTAAATGAGAAAAATATTTGAAGCAAGTTTCTCTGATAAAGGCCTCATTTCTCAAACATGTAGAGAACCGAGTCAAATTTATAAAAAAATAATAGCCATTCTATATTGATAAATGGTCAAAAGATATGATCAGTTTTCAGGTGAAATAATCAAAGCTATCTCTAGCCATATTAAAAAAAAAACTCTAATGCCCTATTGATTGGAGAAATGCAAATTAAAAAGAATTCTGAGCTATTACCTCATACCTATTAAATTGGCTAATGTGACTAAAAAGGTATGTGACAAATATTAAAGGGGATTTGGAAAAATGAGATATTAATGCACTGTTGGTGGAGTTGTGAACTGATTCTGCCATTCTTTAGAACAATTTGGATCTATGCCCAAAGGGCTATAAAAATATGCACACCCTTTGACCTAGCAGTACTACTACTAGGTCTGTATCCCCATGGAGACAAAAAAGACAGAAAGGAAAAGGACCTACATGTACAAAAATATTTATAGCAATTCTTTTCTGGGAACAAAGAATTAGAAACTGAGGGGATGCCCATGAGCTGGAAATGGTTGAATAAGTTGGGGTATGTGATTACGATGGAATACTATTATACTATAAGAAATGATGAGTAAGATGCTTTCAGAAAAGCCTGGAAAGAATGGGCTGATGCAAAGTGCAATGTAGTCTGTACAAAGTAACAGCAATATTGTAAGATGATTAGTTGTGAATGATTTAGCTATTTTCAGCAATGTAACAATCTAAGAAAACTGAGGGTCTTATGATGAAAAATGCTCTCCATTCCTGAAGAATGAATTGATGGTGTCTCAATTCAGATTGAAGCATACTTTTTTTTTACTTTCTTTATTTTTTTTAGAAGTCATTATTTATTTATTTAATATTTTTAGTTTTCAGCATTCATTTTCACTAGAGTTTGAATTACAAATTTTCTCACCATTTCTACCCTTCCCCCCGACTCCAAGATGGCATATATTCTGATTGCCCTATTCCCCAGTCAGCCCTCCCTTCTATCACCCCACTCCCCCCATCTCCTTTTCCCTTACTTTCTTGTAGGGCAAGATAGATTTCTATGCCCCATTGCCTGTATATCTCATTTCCTAGTTGCATGCCAAAACTCTTTTTTGAACATCTTTTTTTAAAACTTTGAGTTCCAAATTCTCTCCCCTCTTCCCTCCCCACCCATCCTCCCTAAGAAGGCAAGCAATTCAACATAGGACACATATGTATCATTATGTAAAACCCTTCCACAATACTCATGTTGTGAAAGACTAACTATATTTTGCTCCTTCTTATCTTATCTCCCTTTATCCGATTTTCTCCCTTGACCCTGTCCCTTTTCAAAAGTGTTTGCTTTTGATTTCCTCCTCCCCCTATCTGTCCTCCCTGCTATCATCCCAAGATACCCCACTGACTGTGTATATTATTCCCTCCTCAGATCAAATAAGATGAGAGCAAGATTCACTCATTCCCCCTCACCTGCCCCCTCTTCCCTCCCAATAGAACTGCTTTTTCTTGCCACTTTTATGCAAGATAATTTACCACATTCTATCTCTCCCTTTCTCCCTCTCTCAACATATTCCTCTCTCATGCCTTAATTTGATATCATCCCTGTATCTTCAACTCACCCTCTGCCCTCTGTCTATATACGTGTGTATATGTATATGTATATGTATATATTCCCTTCAGCTATCCTAATACTGAGGTCTCATGAGTTATACATATCATTTTTCCATGTAGAAATGTAAACAAAACAGTTCAACTTTAGTAAGTCCCTTGTGATTTCTCTTTCTTGTTTACCTTTTCATGCTTCTCTTGATTCTTGTGTTTGAAAGTCAAATTTTAGATTCAGCTCTGGTCTTTTCAGGGAAAGCTTGAAAGTCCTCCATTTTATTGAAAATCCAAATTTTGCCTTGCATCATGATACTCCGTTTTGCTGGGTAGGTGATTCTTGGTTTTAATCCTGGCTCCACTGACCTCCAGAATATCATATTCCAAGCCCTTCGATCCTTTAATATAGAAGCTGCTCGATCTTGTGTTATTCTGATTGTGTTTCCACAATACTCAAATTGTTTCTTTCTGGCTGCTTGCAGTATTTTCTACTTGATCTGGGAGCTCTGGAATTTGGCAACAATATTCCCAGAAGTTTTCTTTTTGGGATCTTTTGAGGAGGTGATTGATGGATTCTTTCAATTTCTATTTTACCTTCTGACTCTAGAATATCAGGGCAGTTCTCCTTGATAATTTCGTGAAAGATGATGTCTAGGCTCTTTTTTTTATCATGGCTTTCAGGTAGTCCATAATTATTAAATTATCTCTCCTGGATCTATTTTCCAGGTCAGTGGTTTTTCCAATGAGATATTTGACATTGTCTCCCACTTTTTCTTTCCTTTGGTTCCGTTTTATAATATCTTGATTTCTCATAAAGTCATTAGCTTCCACTTGCTCCAATCTAATTTTTAAAGTGATATTTTCTTCAGTGGTCTTTTGGATCTCCTTTTCATTTGGCTAATTCTGCCTTTAAAGGCATACTTCTCCTCATTGGAGCTCTTTTGCCATTTGAGTTAGTCTATTTTTTAAGGTCTTGTTTTCTTCAGTATTTTTTGGGGTTTCCTTTAGCAAGTCATTGACTTGTTTTTTTTGGTTTTCTCACATCATTGTCATTTCTCTTCCCAATTTTTCCTCTTATTTCTCTAACTTGCTTTTCCAAGTCCTTTTTGAGCTCTTCCATGGCCTGAGACCAGTTCATGGTTTTCTTGGAGGCTCTTTGATTTTGTTGACTTCTTGTGGCTGTATGTTTTGGTCTTCTTTGTCACCAAAGAAAGATTCCAAAATCTGAGCCTGTTTTTGCTGCCTGGCCATGTTCCCAGCCAACTACTTGACCCTTGAGTTTTTTGTCGGGGTATGACTGCTTGTAGAGTAGAGAGTACTTTGTTCCAAGCTTGAGGGGCTGTGCTGTTGTTTTCAGAACTATTTATACACAGCAAGTTCTGCCACAGCAGTGCTCCTCCTCCCCCAAGAACTGCCAACCCAGACTGGAGTCCAATCTTAAGCAGGCTCTGCACTCCAACTCTAATTCACCACTTAATTCCTCCCACCAGGTGGAACTGGGGTTGGATGCAACTCCAGCTGTAGTTCTATGGCTGGACCACCTGTGCTTCCCCCAGGGCAGTGGCTGAACCACAAACTCCTTTCACTCTGTCCCCTGCAGCTTTTCCCACTAACCTTCTCTGTTGTCTTTGATGTTTGTGAGTTGAGAAGTCTGGTAACTGCCACAGCTCGCTGATTCAAGGTGCTAGGGCCTTTTCTGCCCTGCTCCCAGTTTGGTTGGTGGGCTCTGCTCCTCTCTGCTCCCAACTCCATGGGCTATAGACCTTGCCCAGCAACCATCCAGGCTGTCCTGGGCTGCAGTCCTGCTTCTCTCTGCTATTTTGTGGGTTCTGCAGTTCTAGAATTTGTTCAGAGCCATTTTTATCGGTGTTTGGAGGGTCCTGAGGGAGAGCAAGTCCCTGCTTTCCAGTGGCCATCTTGGCTCTGCCCCACTCTTTACTTTTCTTTAGTTTTATTTGTCTATATTTTCTTTCACAACATGCCTATTATGGCTATGTTTTGCATCACTACACATGTAAAACTTTTATCTACTTCTTTTATCTCCTTGTTTGCCTTCTTAATGAAAGGGTGTAGTGGTGGAGAATTTGGAACTTAAAGTTTTAAAAACAAATTTTAAAAAATGTTTTTACATGTAACTGGGGGAAATTAAAATACTAAAGTAGAAAGAAAAGAAAGTAACAAATCTCAATGTACTTTGCCTGGGAAGTGCCCTCTTTACAAAGCAGATTAATTGTAAAGGACACTAGTACTTTTCTCTGAAACTCTATGTAAGGGATACCTCTCAGAGAATAAGGGAAGGGTCTTCTTCTGCCTTTCATCATTTACCAAATGACCAGTATTTTTTTCTAAAACTATTTTACAAATTGGAGTGCCTTCTAATGACTAACAATTATGGTGATGGTGGTTTCTCCCTGGTGGTCACTCCAAGCCCAAAGGCTCCCCAAGATCATGGAAGCTCATTAAGTCTTTATGATATTAGGATTTAGCATAGGCAGGATCCAACCAACACAGTATCAAATAGAACATTGCAAGAACCTCTTGAGTCCCATCAGTTTTAAATTTGGCACAGTCAAGTCTTCAGACTAAAAATGTTAGGACTGAGGACTCCCAGTGCCCAGAAAATTAAGGATCTGTGTTTGCCTTTAGCCCAAGGAAAGACTTGGGCAGAATTAGAATTAGCCCAAGCCATGCTTATCTACAAACAAGTAATTCCCTTGATTTTGATCCCTGGAGGGCTTGATAAGCAGTTAATGAAAATCTGATTAAATTAGGCTGGTGAAAAAAAAATTAGGCTAGTGATCCTCTGATAGAATTTTCTTTTTCTCTCTTTTTCTTTTTCTTCCATCTTTGACCTTCATCTCTCTCATGATACCTAGTCTGTGACTTGTCAGAATCCTGGTGAACATGGTGTTATGATACTGGACTTTAAAATGAGGGAAACTTGTGTTTGGCAGCTTTAATGATAGGCTTTAACTGATTCCATTTTAGAGTGTGTGCAAGGTCTTGTTTACCTTTGAGAACATTGAAGAGGAAAACCTAGTCAACCATAAAAACTGCAGGAAGCTAGGTGGTATAGTGGTTACAGTGCCAGGCCTAGAGTTAGGAAGACCTGAGCTCAAATTCAGCTTTAGACGCTTACTAGCTGTGTGACCCTGGGCAAGTCACTTAACTGTTTTCCTCAGTTTCCTCACAGGTAAAATAAGCTCGATAAAAGAAATGGCAAAGCACTTTAATATTTTTGCCAAGAAAACCCCAAATATGATTATAACAAGTTGGAAAACAGTGAAATGACTGAACAACAACAACAATAAAAACAAATAAAAAGGGAGCTTACGAGGGTAAAGATGAAGGAAGTATTATACCTACAATAGATCTCCCAGCTCTTTGTAATATTGATCAGGGTCTTACTCTGACTTATGTGTTGATTAGACTTTTAATGGGAAATAAGGAAGAAAACTGAGATTTTTTTTTCTTTTTCTCTGCCTTCTCACCCGTGGCCAAGTTGGAGATTGCAGAGATAAAGACAGACTAGAAAAGAAAGGAAAATTTTTTCCTCATTTGTAGAAATTTATGGCATTATAAACTAATTAGAAACTAAAACTGTAACTGAAATTGATATGTTTACTCCAAATTTCCAAATTAAGGGTGATTGAGATGTAAACAAACATTCAAATTTTAGGAACCCCAAACATAACCATTAGGTGGACGCAAGATCTGAGTATTCCCAGCAGCCATCTGGCTTCCCCAGGAGCATCTCAGCAGGCAGCCAATTTCCAGCCACATCAAAGTAGGTTAAAAAAAATAATGTTTAAAATTTTCCAACAATATACTATAGCATTTCCCCATACTGGCATACATGTTTTTTAGGGATACATAAAATAGGTGAATGAAGAGTTACTTGAGGCAAGCAACCCCAGAACAAGACATTTCTATCTTTTTAGGTTTTCTTCTTTCAAGGATAAACAACTCTTCTCCAACCACCATAAAACAGCATAGCTTTAAACCACCAACCCAAATTTTCTGTTGATCTGCCTGAAACAGCTTCAAAGAGGGGCCAGTGACATTATTAGAACGATTGAAAATAGCTCCAGGACCTGTGGCTTAAATTGCTTGGGATCCTGATTGTGATGAAAGTGGTATAAAAAAACAATGGCATACAAAGATTATGATGACAGAGGGATACACAGATGAATAATAATTCTCCTCCACAAGGGGAATATAATCTATTTGATGGAAGAAAAATGAATAAAACTAATTGTAGTACAAATTAGAATATAATGACATGCATAGGAAGAGTAAAAAAAATGAGACCAGATTCTCTCTCTCTCTCTCCCTCTCTCTCTCTCTCTCTCTCTCTCTCTCTCTCTCTCTCTCTCTCTCTCTCTCTCTCTCTCCCTCCCTCTCTCTCTCTCTCTCTCTCTCTCTCTCTCTCTCTCTCTCTCTCTCTCTCAATTATGTATCTATAGTATGAATCCCAAGCCAGAAAATCTTTGGGGTATTTCTTATGAAGTGCAAATTTACACTGCAAAGGAGATTTTGGACTATACAATAAATTAATAAAAAATCAGAACAACACGACAGAAAAACAGTTTGCAACAATGTACTGTTATTTGAATTCGAGTTTGGGAATCTACTTTTTTCTACATTGCTTTGAACTTCCATAGTTTTCTATTTTTCTTTTCTGAGTTAGAAATGCCAGTACTATTTTTGACAGATTATTTTAATTGGCTCTATGTTTCTATTCTGATGCTTCTTGTCTTTCTATTGATTAACTCTTTTCCTATTGTGTGATACATTCTGATATACCATATATGCTTTTTCCATTTACTCTGAATCTAACTTCAGGACATTCCAGATGACATTAAACATGACATTAAAGTAAAGAAAAACTAATTATTTTTCTTGTCCACTCTTCTTACATATCCTGTGCTACAGTTCTTTTTAATCTCTATTTTAGTAAGACTTTTCATTCACATCATTCCTTTTGCTAACTCTTTGCTTGCTAACCCTGAAAATTTTGGTGTTCCTCTTTCAAACCCAATATCATAAACCACTCCCCTTATTTGATGATCAGTTGACATAGTAATAGAGAAACTCTTTTTTGGCAACATTTTGGTAAACACTATTTATTGTTTTTGTCATATGTCTTCATTCAGATATTACTGATGGATCTATGTGTATATCTATATGTATACATATAGCTGTATTATACCTATAGATACATATCTATAGATATAGATATATACACATGTATACATATACAAATATATATAGATATATATTAGTCCCAAATATAAATTCTCTCCTCTATATCTTTGATAACTAGTCATCTAGGCATTGCTTTAAGAAAGGAGAACTCCATTAACTACTAATCAACCTAATTAATTATTATGCAGTTCTAATTTCTAAGAACATTTTAAAAATTGATCTCATTAATTCCTCTCTGACATTTCCATTCATTCTTCTTAGTTTTGCCTTTTGGGTATAAGTCAAAAAAATCTAATCCCTCTTTTACATGATAACTCTTCAAATACTTAAAGGACTTCCTTCTTGAGTTCCCCCAAGTCATTTATGCTCCAAGCTTAGTATTAAACAATGTGTATATGTGGCACACTCTACAGCACCAATATTTTTCTTGTCACCCTTTTCTAGACCAGAACCCAGCTTTTTAAAATTCCTTTAAACATCACTAAGATGTTTTCTTTCTAGGACTGAGAATAGTACAACTATCACCTCTTTTACTCTGGAAATATGCTTCTCAACCTGTAGCATATCCCATTATTGACTGACATTAAGATTGAAAGCCATGAATAACCCAAGTATTTCCAGATAATTTATTGTCTGGCCATGCCTCCCTCTTTACTTGTGAAGTTGATTTTTTCTTATGCTCAAATGTAGAATTTTTCTGTGTATTTATCCTTTTTAAATTTCATCCCATGAGATTTTATCATCCCAAAACTTTTGTCATTATATTGGTATATGACTGTTAGGCAATATATCCGCTATTTGTCTCAGAATTATTTCATCTTTGAACTTCTATGTATTCATACTATTCATTGATTTTAACAGAAGCATTTTATGGAAGATCTAATAGAAATTTCTCTCTAAGATGACAGCAAAATCAATCCCATGTTGAATACTTTGTGGGCCTTGCCATTCAACCAGTTTCAAATTGACCTAACTCTAATATAACCTACCCCAATGGTTCCCAATCTTTTCAGATAAAAGCTTAAAAACAATTATAGCCATTTGCATAATGTAGCTGTACTAAAAGTATGCATATATATGTATATACTTGATATTAGTTAGGAATATTTTAAAGGAATTTATGTTATTTTAATCATAGCTACATGTATTTGAAAAATGTGTGTATCACATAATTAATTATGTCTACAGGAGAAATGTTTGTTTATTTATAATAATGGCTCATTTAATGAGATAGTTAATGTATATATATGAGCTAATGGACTACTTGAAATAATTGCCTTTCCTTACTGAGTCTCATGACTTGAGAACCAGTTATGTAGCCAACAAGCGCTAATAACTTTTTAAAAGGGTCACATTGATAAAGCTATGCAATCAGCATTTTAATGATTAATGCTTCTTTTTCTAAATGTTCAGAAAACACTTTAATACTTTGCTCTAGAATTTAACAAGAATAGAATTTAAGATCGTTGACTTGTAATTTGCAAACTTGAACTCTCATTTTAAAAAATGGGTCACAAGTCAGGCAAACAAGGTGTTCTATAATTTTTTATTTTCTTATCTTGAGTTCCAATTTCCAGTTAATATTTTTATTCCATATTACCCAGCTCAAAGCTCATTCTCCTTGGAAAAGAAAACAGAAGCAAAATAAAAACTGAGTATTTCTGCCTTCCTTGTCACCCACTCAAAAAAATGTAAATCTTTACTGCAGAAGAAAAACACCTCAGTATACAAAGTAGAATAGAGAAAAATGATTGTATTCAAAATATTTAAAATATTATGCAAAAACTAGTTTTAAAAATATAATACATTCAACAGGTAACTTTCAAATTTGGCCCTTTTGTCTGTGCTTCCTCCCGAACTTCCTTCCAAGCTCTTTTGTTCATTTTCTTATAAATGTTTCAATTCTACTTTCTTTTCAAGTAGTTCGGAACTTGACCAAGAGACAGCGAAACGTGTCTATTACTTCTCTGGAGAAGTATGCTTTTTCTTTAATACTTCAAAGTCTCCTCTATCATCATCTAAACAGACCCCCTCAAACATTGAACAGATATCTCCACATTTTCTCCCTTCTATTTAAAAGCGTCTAATCTTCCTTGACAGCTACCCAATTTTAATAGTCATAATGCAAACTAATACAATGTGATGTGACTTTCAGACTGTCATTACTTTGAAGAAATATCTTATGTGAGGAGAACATGGACAAGGCATTAGTAAACAGAATAGTGTAAAAATACTTGGCTACAATCTATATAGTCCCTATACAATCTATATACAATCTATACATATAAACTTATGTGATATATCTTTCTCTTTATGTGTATCTTAGTCTACAAAGTTCAATTCATTGTGTTCTAGAAATGCCAAGAAGCATTAGAGCTGATGACTATGATTTTGGGCCACAAATGTTTCCTTCTTTTACAAAGGATAGCAGAGTAAAAAAGAAAGATATAGACATTGCAGGGACAAATGAAAACATTCTGTTTGCAATACTTGGAAATATAGTATGCTGTGGTGTTAATATGATTAAAGATCTTCCCTGTCCACTTAATAGGTCTCAGGTGGAGCTGGTTAAGGGAAGCTTGATTAGGTATGAGGCCCCAGACCCATACTCTTTTGCTGATTGGTGTAAAGCCCTCTGGCCCAAAAAAGGGCATATATACCCAGAGGGTAGCCATTAAGGTCAGAATTCAGAATCAAAACTCAGCCTAAGGAGAAGGAGAGACTGAGAGATGGAGAGAGGGAGAGGGAGGGAGGGAGAGAGAGAGAGAGAAAGAGAGAACTGCAAGGACTCTGAAAACTGTGGGAGGAGAGGACACAGGCAAGCAGGCAGTTAGGATTCGTGAGTGAGTGTTTACGGGAAGGCCCTAGCAGAGGCGAAGGTTGCAGGATGGCTAGGCTCCCTGCTGTTACATTGAAGTGGACTTACTGGTTTGGGGATACAATTGCTACTATGCCTAATTGGAATTATTGGTTTGGGGATTTGATCCTCTGGGGTCTGAATAAGTATTTTACTTCTTCTGCTTTCTTTATAGTCTCTAATACTTTGTGATTCCAAACTATACAGGCATATTCATGATCACTATCAATATTGTGAAACTTGCCTTATGAAAAGTCACTCTGCTTAGGATCAGAGAACATTTTATGAGTCGAGGACACAACCCTTACTGGCTGTGTGGCTTTGGGCAAGGGACTCTAGTTTCTAAGTTTGTTTCCTTGACTTAAAATGGAGATAATACTTATGTTGCCTAACTCTCTATGCCTTTGCATACTTTTCTACCTACTCCTACCCCCTCATTGCTGGGATGCACTGTCCTTACTTACCTCTTTGAATCTTTCACTTCCTTCAAGGTTTAATTCAAGCATCAGATCCTATACGTATCCTTTACTTGTTCCTTTAGTTGCTAATGTTCTATCCTGATTTTATTCTAGCATTTCCTTTTTGCCTCATAGAGCCTTTGGTTTGTGCTTAGTTGATGCTACTTTTCAAAGAATCTATTACATGGATAGGGTTTACCATTATTACCTTTACTATGCTACTAATCCTTCCCATTCTTCTAGAGCTCTCATTTTCTTTATAATATCATCTTTGTAAAACCATTTTTATTTCTTCCAGGAATTCTTCAAACCTTGAAGCTGAGGTATTTTTTGAGAATTTGTTTCTGGCTCTTTTTGACTCATTCTCTTCTTCTTTATTTATTTTATGGGGGTATCCCTATATTTAAAATATTTAATATTGGTATCTTTCATGCATTTCCTGAATTGAAAGCTCATGTAAGCTCTGGCTACTTCTGAAAGGAGTGAGACTTTGTCTCATTCTAAACTTTCTTATCTGGGTTCTTGCCATTGCTTTCTTTGTCATCATCAAATGCCCCAGGGGTGGCTCAAATCAGTCAACTGCGAACTTTCATTGCATGAGCTGTGTGATCCAGGATGAAGTGTGATCTCTGCTCTTGAGCTCTGATGTTTGTAGGCTCCTGACTTTTTTCTGGCATGAAAGTGACACAGCTTTAGGCTCAAAATTTCCCTAGTACCTTGCTGGTCCACACTCTGGAAAGCTTCCTTATCCTGTATTCACAGGCCCAAGCTTTTGAACAGTCTCCCTTATATTTGTAGTTTTCTGGATATCCCATTATGTGAATTTGGTTTGTAAAAAGACATTTACTATAGTCTTGTGTGTGTTTGTTTATTTTAAACTTACTGAATATGTTGTTTGAGAGCTGGGCTGTTCAGCCACCATTCACTCTTTAGAAATTGTGGAAAGCCCCTGTAAATGTCTTCTCCCATCCCAAATTATCTGTTTAAATATGACATTTCCTCAAGAGCAGAGGATGTTTATTTTTGCCTTTTGCCTTTGTATGCACACTTTCAAGACAGTGTCTTACATAAGACCATTAATAAAGGCTCAGTTCAAGTGAATCATAAAGCATTATTTGAATATTATAAGCATCATCAATATCAATATTATTATTTGAAAGAGGGAGCATAAGTGGTCAAACAAACCACTGATTTGGAATAAATCTAGGAGTTCCTTATCTGAATTGAGGAAAAATAAAAATTCTAATCAAATTTAATTCAAGGCAGCATGCATTTAGTGCCCACTATGTACAGGATGCCAAGAATGATCTCTGATTTCAAGGAACTTATATTCTCCTGTGAAGCTTAAAAATACAAACCTATAGGTACATAATTGATCTTTCATGGAAGGACAGATAGTTGAAAATTGATGGGATCAGTGAAGGCTTTTTGTGGAGTTGGGCATGTGTTTAACCTTTAGGGAATCCAGAGATTCTAAGAGGCAGAGGAGAAGAAAAGAGTGCTTCCAGGAATAAGATAAAGCCTGTGAAATGTCAAAGAATAAAGAGGTGAGGTGCTAAGATACACAAAATTAATTGTAGGCCAGTTTGATTGGAACATAAAGGAAATAAAGAGAAGTAAAGTAAAATAGATTGTGAAGGAGGTTTTGTTTTATGCTAGTCATTGGGAAGCTAGTGACGTTGCTTGATTAAGGAAGTCATATGGTTAGTTTTTTTTTCACAGCTATGTGGAGAATGGATTGCAGAAGAGAAGACCTGAAACATGGATTTCACCTGAGGCTGTTGCAATGGTTCAGATGAGGGGTGATGAAGATGTGAACATAATTGGCTGCCACGTGAGAGGAGAAAAGCATATAAATGGGATATTTTGTGGAAATAAAATCAGCAAGACTTGGCAACTGATAAGTAGTGGAGGGGTCAGGAAAATGAAAGAATTGAAGAGGAGTTGGGGTTCATAAATTAGGTTAAATGATACACTTAAATAAAGAAATGTCCGGCTTAACAAGGAATATACAGTGATTTTTATAGTGGATATGTTGAAATGTTAAATAGTCATTTACAATATAGAACTGGAGCTCCAGAAGAAGGTAAACCTGTATGGACCTGGGAGTCTTATCCATAAAGATGATCATTAAAACCATGGGAGTTGTTAAGATGGCCTAATTAAAGAGTGGAGGGAAAGGAATACATAGAATAGAGCTTTGGGGACTATCAATGGTTTACAGAAAGGAATATATGGATAACAATCCAGCAAAGAATACTGAGAAATATATTTATAAGGACAGCCGGGACAAAAAGGCCATAAAAATAAGGAGAGTCTGTGCTGGAGCATAGGGTAATCAAAAGTATCAGAACTTTCAGAAAGGGTAGAAGTATGAGAGGTCATTAGATTTATCAATTAAGGGGTTATTGAGTTATGAAATATTTTAAAAGAGCTTTCATTTCCAAGTAGCATAATTATTTAAATTGGAGTTTGGAAGAAGAGTCATTGCCATTAGACATTTTCTCTGGACCTGCTTATGTATGTCTGTGTGTGTGTGTGTGCATGTGTGTGCGTGTGTGTGTGCATGTGCGTGTGTGTGTGTGTATATATATATACACATAAATATATATATATATATGGATGGATGGATGGATATGTGTATATATATGGATGTATATGTATACATATACATATATACGTACATATATATGTGTATATATATGTGTGTTGTGTGTGTGTATTAGATAGATAGATTGTTTATTACAACATTTTATAACTTAAACAGATTTTTATTTAAAATGAGTAAAGGGTTTTAAAATTATATATTTTCAAATAGGATAATTATTCTCATTTTTTTTCAGCTAGGAATCATTTGTCTTTGCAAATAAGGATCAATCTAAGAAATTGTCTATAAATTGGAAGAGGTGTTATACCAAAATTAAACAAGACAAAAGGACAAATTCTACTGATCTTTTAGGTGAGTGCATAAAGATCAAATTCTTCTTTCTTTTTATAACTACCCAATAGTTTCATTAATACAGGCTATTTATAAAAATGACTTTCATGAATAAATTAAAAATAAAGTGAAATAATTTTGAGAATTTTCTTTTGATCCGTCCATAGCATAAGACTTTTTTCCTATATATCCTACATTTTGTTTAATTGAAGAAGTGATGTGAGATTGAAAGTAACTTGAGGATTCTTTATATAAACGTACATAATCTAACAATTGAAAAGATTGTTTAAAATAGAGACGTCTTTAAAGTGAGAATAAGTGAATACTTTTGTATTTTGTATTTCTTATGAATTGAAAATAATATTCCTTTTCAGAATGGAAATGGAAAATGTTTTGACTCCATTGAAAGGATGCTATACAACTGGAATTAGTGATATCATTGGAGTTTCAATAGATTTCTTTCTCTTTTTATCCTTTTCATATGGCATTATTTAATATTTTAGTTTTAAATAATGATTTCCACAAGATTTTGACTTATAAATTTTTTCCCATTTCTACCCTCTGCCCCGCTTCAAGAAGGCATATATTCTGATTGTCCTGCTCCCCAGTCAGCCCTCCCTTCTGTCACTCCACTCCCCCGCCTTCAAATCCCCTTTCCCCTTACTTTCATTTAGGAAAGGATAGATTTCTATGCCCCGTTCCCTATATATCTTATTTCCCAGTTACACGCAAAACACCTTTTTTTGAGCATCTACTTTTAAAACTTTGATTTCCAAATTATCTCCCCCCTTCCTTTCCCACCCACCCTCCCAATGAAGGCAAGCAATTCAACATAGGCCACACACGTATCATTATGCAAAACACTTTCACAATAATCATGTTGTGAAAGACTAACTATATTTCCATCCATTCTATCCTGTCCCCCTTTTTCAATTTTCTCCCTTGACCCTGTCACTTTTCAAAAGTGTTTGCTTTTGAATACCTCCTCCCTTTATCTGCCCTCCCTTCTATCACCCCCCTTTTTATCCCCTTTCCCCTACTTTCCTGTGGGAAAAGATCCTTAATTGAGTTTGTATGCTATTCTCTCCTCAAGTCAAATCCACTGAGAGCAAGATTCAGTCACCTGCCCCCTCACCTGACCCCTCTTCTCTTTGAACAGAACTACTTTTTCTTGCTACTTTTATTCTCCCTTTTTCCCTCTCTCAATATATTCCTCTCTCACCTCTTAATTTTATTTTATTTTTTTAGATATCATTCCTTCATATTCAACTCACTCTGTGCCCTCTGTATGTATATGTGTATATATATGTGTATATGTATATGTATATGTATGTATATGTATGTATGTATGTATATGTATGTATGTATGTGTATGTATATTCCCTTCAACTACCCTAATACTGAGAAAGGTCTAATGAATTACACACATCATTTTTCCATGTAGGAATGTAAACAAAACAGTTCAACTTTAGTAAGTCCCTTATGATTTCTCTTTTTTGTTTGCCTTTTCATGCTTCTCTTGAGTCTTGTATTTGAAAGTCAAGACAAGCTCTGATCTTTTCACTGAGAAAGCTTGAAAGTCCTCTATTTTATTGAAAATCCATATTTTGCCTTGGAGCATTATACTCAGTTTTTCTGGGTAGGTGATTCTTGGTTTTAATCCTAGCTCCTTTGACCTCTGGAATATCATATTCTAACACCTTCGATCCCTTAATGTGGAAGCTGCAAGATCTTGTGTTATCCTGATTGTGTTTCCACAATACTCAAAATGTTTCTTTCTGGCTGCTTGCAGTATTTCCTCCTTGACCTGGGAACTCTGGAAATTGGCAATAGTATTCCTAGGAGTTTTCTTTTTGGGATCTTTTTCAAGAGGCAATCAGTGGATTCTTTCAATTTTTATTTTAACCTCTGTTTCTAGAATATCAGGGCAGTTTTCCTTGATAATTTCTTGAAAGATGATGTCTAGGCTCTTTTTTTGATCATGGCTTTCAGGTAGTCCAATACTTTTTAAATTATCTCTTCTGGATCTATTTTCCAGGGCAGTGGTTTTTCCAATGAGGTATTTCACATTGTCTTCCATTTTTTCATTCCTTTGGTTCTTTTTTATAATTTGTTAATTTCTCATGAAGTCAATAGCTTCCATTTGCTCCCATCTAATTTTTAAGGTGGTATTTTCTTCAGTGATCTTTTGGACCTCCTTTTCCATTTGGCTAATTCTGCCTTTCAAGGCATTCTTCTCCTCATTGGCTTTTTGGAGCTCTTTTGACATTTGGGTTAGTCTGTTTTTAAGGTGTTGTTTTCTTCAGTATTTTTTGGGTCTCCTTTAGCAGTCGTTGACTTGTTTTTCTTGGTTTTCTCACATCACTCTCCTTTCTTTTCCCAATTTTTCCTTTACTTCTCTTACTTGCTTTTCCAAATCCTTTTGAGCTCTTCCATGGCCTGAGACCAATTCATATTTTTCTTGAAGGCTTTTGATTTAGGCTCTTTGACTTTGCTGACATCTTCTAGCTGTATGTTTCGATCTTCCTTGTCACAAAAAAAGATTCAATAGTCTATGTCCTTTTTTGCTTCCTATTCATGTTCCCAGCCAACTACTTGAGCTTGAGCTTTTTGTCAGGGTATGACTGTTTGCAGAGTAGAGAATACTTTGTCCCAAGCTTTAGGGGCTGCAGTGCTGTTTTCAGAGCTACTTCTACTCCACTGTCACCGCAATCTCTGTCACAGCAGCGCTCCTCCTCCTCCAAGGACTGCCAACTAGGACCGTTGCCCAGATCTCAGCAGGGCAAAGAAAGAGAACCTGCCTCTGTGCCAGCAAAGCACTCATTGCACTCCCACTCTGATCCACTACTTCATTCCTCCCACCACATGAGCCAGGAAGGAGCTGATGCTGGAAGCAGCCTCGGGAGCTTCCTGCTGCTGTTGCTGCCACTTGCACTGCTAAGCCACCTCTGCCACCCCCCAGGGCTGGGGCCAGACTGCTCTCACCCCAGTTTAACAGATTTCCCACTAACCTTCTCAGTGGTCTTTGGTGTTTGTGAGTTTAGAAGTCTGGTAAATGCCACAGCACAATGATTCATGGCCCTCAGGCCTGCTCCACCCGACTCCAGGTCTTGTTGCTCCTGTCTCAGCCCATGGGTAGGCTGCACTGCTCCCAGCACTGTGCAATAAACCATTCCCAGCGACCATCCAGGCTGTCCTCAGATGGAGACCTGCTTCCCTCTGCTATTTCGTGGGTTCTGCAGTTCTAGAATTTTTCAGAGCCATTTGTCACAGGTGTTTGGAAGGATTTGGGGGAGAGCTTAAGTGAGTCCTGGCTTTCCAGCTGCCTTCTTGGCTCTGCCCCCTCAATATATTTATTTCAAACTATGATCATTGCTTTGTACCTATAATATAAAATATTTAACAACTTAGCCAATGTTGAAAAATTTATATGGCACTAGATATTCAGGATGTAGCTTTGGAAAAAAATATATAAGTATTATTTCATCTATATTTTCTAAAATTGAAGTGTTGAATTTGTGATGTGTTTTAAAAGAGGATAATTTCCTTTACATTAATATAGTACTGGAAGCATGAATGATGAAAAAGAGGAATGGTTTCTAATGTAACCCTTCATGGATCTTAAGTTGCTCAAATGTTCAGAGTTTTCTGCTGCAATAAGAGTAAGGGCCCCACTATTATTGAGAGAAAGGATATTCTTTGTTTCATTTGGACTAATTGGGAGACAGAGTAAGATGTTAAAGGAAAATCTCTATTCATGATTTGCATGGGAAGGTTCAATAGAAAAATAATGAATCCTGCACCATGGTTTTTCCTACCTTCAGTGGAAATATTGGAGGGATAGATTGAGGAGGGGAATATATATTCCAGAAGAGAAAGAGGGGTGTGTGTGTGTGTGTGTTTGTGTGTGTGTGTGTGCATGTGCACATGCACACATGTATATGCCATATTATCCACCACTGGCCAAAGGTAATATTGAATCAAACACAATCCAATTTACTTTTACTCACTTGGTGCCTCTTGAAGACAAAGTGATGTCTAGAGCTTTTATGAAGTAAAGCATTCAGCGTAAATAAAAGTTAGGAAACTAGGTTGTGAAGAACTTTAAATATTGAATAAAATAATTTGTATCTGATTCTGTAATAGAGAGCCGCTGCAGCTTTTTGAGTAGGGAAATGACACAGGCAGACTGTTTGGAGGAAGGCTTGTAATTGAGACAGCCTTTGAGGCTAGAAAACCAATTAGAAGGATATTGCAAAGTGAATAGAAGGACATTGTCCAGGTGATTGATTCTTGAAGTGCGGTGTTATGTGAGTTGCAAGAAAGAGCAAACATGGTAGATATTTTGAAGGTAAAAATTACAAGGTTTGTTAACCGATTGGATATATTGATTGAGCAAGAGGGACAAGTCAAAGATCACAGTAAGGTTACAAATCTAGCTGGTGGGAAGCACGGTGTTCATGATAGTAATAAAATAGTTGACAGAGGAATAGGTTTAGGGGAAAAGGTGGCTTTTTGTTTGAACACATTGAATTTGTAAACTCCATATGACTTGCATTTCACAAAGTTAGAGTCAGTTGGTGATGTAGGGCTAGAGCTCTGGAGAGAGATTAGAGCTAGAATCATAGATTTACAATCATTAGTATAGAGATAACAAATGAATTCATTAGAACTCATGAGATGATCAAGTGAGATATTGTAGATCAAGAAGACATTAGGTCCCAGGAAAAAGACTTGGGAGACACTGACAGTTTATGACCTGGAGATGCATCAAAGAGGATAGGAGGAATGTTCAAACAGGTAGAAGGAGGATCAAGGCGGAACAGTTTCATGAAAACCTAGAGAAGAAGGAATATACAAGAGGTCATCAATGGTATTAATTACTGCAGATTAAAAAGGATGATGACTGAGAAAAGACTTACATTTATCAATTAAGTCAATAGTGGTAAGTGGAGAGAATAATTTCAGTTGCATGTTGAATTTGTAAAAGGTTTAGAAGAGTGGCAAGTCAGGAGGTGGGAAACCTAATCTAGACAGCTTTGGAAGTAATTTATCTGAGCAGGGGAGAGAGGATATACAAGGTGACAGTGAGTGGGGATTGTAGAATCAAGTGAAGGTTTTTTTTTTATTAAAAATCACTTCAAATAATGTCCTATGGTATTAAAGCTTTCAAGTTATTAAAACATGCAACAATAGTTTATGGATCTATGATTTCATCCATGTAGATATTCCGTCCAAACTTTGCAGATGGTCTAATGAATTCTTTTTAACAACCAAAAAACCCCAAACCATTATAACCTGCTGACAATTCTTCAGTGATGAGTCTCTCAAAACTCAGCTCTTACAATTCTTGGATTTCAGACTGTCTATGACATAGATCACATGCTCGACCTTTCTAAATGGACAGGATCTTCTTTGCAGGAATAACTTTCAAGAACCACCAGTTTCTTACATGTAACTATTCACGTCGGAATTTGTGAGATTTGATATTCATAAAAGGGAAATATTCATAGGCTTCTAAATCCAGTCATGTAAATGAAAATAAGTGACCAACAGAAAGAAATACAAGTCTTGGAAGACATTGCTTTTGAAATAGCTAAATTTTCTTGAATTACCATTTTTACAGTATTTTCTAAGGAAGGTTTTATATATATGTATAATATGCATATTATATAAATATATATGACAAATTAAAAAATATAAGAACCATTCCCAAAGTGATAAATGATCAGAGGATATTAACAGGCAGTTTCCATAAGAAGAAATCAAAGCTATTAATAGTCATATAAAAATGCTCTAAATCACTAATACTTAGAGAAATGCAATTTAGAATAACTCTGAGGGACCACCTGATGCCCATCGGATTGGCTAACAACATGACCGAAAAGGAAAATGGCAAATAATAGAGAGATATATAATATATATATAATATGATATAACATAATGTAATATAATGTAACATAACATGACTGTGATGTGATGTGACGTGAACAGAATAGACATGAATAGACATAGAATAGAATAGAATAGAATAGAATAGAATAGAATAGAAAAATATAGAAAACCAGGGACACTCATACACTATTGGTGCTGTTAACTGTTCTAGCCATACTGAAGAACATTTTGGAACTCTGCCCAAAAGGCTATAAAACTATGTATAGCCTTTGACTCAGCAATACTGCTACTAGGTCTGCACCCCAAAGAGATCAAAGGAAAAGGAGCAATGTGTACAAAATTATTTAAAGAAACTCTTTTTGTGGTAGCAAATAACTGGAAACTGAGGGAATCAATTGCAGAATGGCTGAACAAGTTGAGATGGAATACTATTGGGCTGTAAGAAATGTTGAATGGGATGGTTTCAGAAAAAATCTGGAAAGGCTTATGTGAAACCGATGCATGTGAAGTAACCAAAACTAGAACATTTTATACAATAACAGCGATGTAGTTATGACAACTGTGAAAGACTTAGCTACTGTGATTAAATATAATGATCCACAACTCCTAAGGACTCATGATGAAAAATGCCATCCACCAATAAATAGAGAGAACTTATGAACTCTGAGTGCAGATGAAGTATATTTTCTTTCAGTTCTTTCTCTTTCTTGATTTTTTTGCAACATGACTAATGTGGAAACTTATTTTGCAAGACTTCACATGTATAAGTATCTTATTTCTTGTTTTCTCAATAGCTGAGGGAGGGACAGTAGGGAGTGAGAAAATTTGAATCAAAAACAATTAAAAATTAAATGAAGAGAAATAATAGAAGGGAAAAACATAAAAGCTAAAAATCCAGGAGGAGTTACATATTTTGTTTCTGAGATATGATGAGTAAGAGTCAACACAGAAGAAATCAACCTTAGATGCAAATGCATTTAAACAGTATTGAAAGAAGAGAACAAGAGACAAACTTTTGCACTATTTTTCCCTGCAACTCACATTTGATTTAGTAATTTTCACCACCTCCCTCCCACTTTTTTGGGCAAATGTCTTTCTCTTGAAAGTCTGCAGTCTTCAAGGTAATTTCAAATCTATTGTTAATAGTTATTTCTACAGTTGTTCAATGCTGTCCAATTGTTGATTGCTATTCCCAGTGATCCTGAGGGCATCTCGGCTCCAGTTCATATCTGTTTTTAATGAACTTTGAAAATGCAATGATACTACATTTGTATTTGTTTTCATTGTGTTGGGAAATGTTAAAGTTTCTTTAAAGCTGTACATATATTCTTTCGGGAAAATAGCTGAATGATTTCAGACCCTACATCACCTCCAGGTAGTCACAAATTAAGAAACCTTAATAAGTGAATGGTGCAATTAATGCTGCTTGTTTCCTAAATTATCTTCTTTTTCTTTATGAAACAAGCACATTTCTCTCTACTCTTTCCTCAACCCTATTACATAAGAGGATAGGAAATGATATTATAAAGTAGGCCAGGGCATTCAGTTCAATAAAAGACTTCTTGTCATTTTCTAGAATAACAAAATTAAAACATTTATCAACAAAATTAATTCTATTCTCATTCTAGGTAGATGAAGTGGGAAAGGTATTATTTTTTAAAGGAAATTTGGTTCAAATCTGGTCTTAGACACTTACTAGCTGTGTGACCTTGGGCAAGCCACTTAACCTTGATTGCCTCCAAAAAAGTATTCAAGGTGGATTTAGTTATTGATACTGAAAAATGTGATGATTAACATCCATAGACTATAATCCCTATCAATCATGTCCTTTGTGGGGTCTCTCTACCTCTCCTTTTCTTTGTTTATGTAAACATACATGAATAGAAGGTCAATATAGTAGATAGAAAGGTGATATTGAAGTCAGAAAGACCTCTATTCAAATCTAACATTCGACATAGCTTTGTCAGCATAGAGAAGTCATTTAACATCTCAAATCTATGTGACCGTAAGTTAGAGTTGGTTTCCTTATCCAAATTGTTATGTACATTTCCAACTGAGGATTCCCAATATTGAGAGAGAGAGAGAGAGAGAGAGAGAGAGAGAGAGAGAGAGAGAGAGAGAGAGAGAGAGAGAATCTGTATGTGCTATAGCTGTAGAAACCTCTCCTTTTATATTTAGGAGTCTCTATTTAGATAGATAATGCTGTAAGGGGTTTGAAATTTAATCATGTTCCTAACTGCAACTTTCTGAGACAGAGAGAAAGGAGAGGTACATAATGATGAGTTAACTTTTCTCCTTTTGTGAAGTCCTCATGAATTTCCTTTTAGGAATATCTCTGTTTTGGTCATGAGGATGAAGCATTTCTAGAGTCCACAGCAATGATGTGGTCACACTTCGTGAAGCCTCTTCTTCCTGTTGTTCTTTGCTGTCCTTCTATATGTATTTGCGTTTGTGTTCTTCGAAGTTTCTCTTTGACGTGTCTCTCTCTTCTCGTCAGATATATTGTCTGCTACATGTACAGTCTCTCCAACTGGAAAATGAGTTGTGGGGTGGGATGGACCGTAAAACTTTCCCTCAGGATTGACTCCTCTCTCTTGTTGTCCTCCAGGTCCAATGTTCAATATTTGAAGCTAGCATACAATTCTCTCTTATTTAAATGAACAATGTTAAACTAAATTATTTTTAGATTTATTTTTAGGTGCCATCCAAGACTAGGTCACAGAGGTAGGGAACCTGTAGCTTCAAGGCCACATGAGGTCCTCCAGGTCCTCAAGTGTGGCTTTCAGTTTGAATTCATTCCAAACTTCACTTTGGACTGAGTCAAAGGGCTGTGCTTGTGGACCTAGAAGGTTACATGTGGTCTCGAGGCCACAGGCACCTCACCCCTGAGCTAGGATCTGAACACCTCAGTATATTGCAGGTGTTTTCTCTGTAGCATCAACTGCATTTCTTTCATTGGGCAAAATTTTTATGAGCATTTCAGGTCAATTAAGGGCTTGTTTATACACAGTAATGGTGTAGGAAAATCCCTTAAATCCTTGTTTAGTCTATTGATAGCTTGATTAATTGGGGTTGGAGAGTAGAAAATGGTCCTTACAGAGAGATGTTGTGGAGATATAAATTACAGGATTTTGCAACTGATGGCATACTTATATAGTTACCTATATATCTATCCTATATATCTATGCCTTCTTCTTGGGATAAAATACTCTGCCTTTTTGTTATCTATGGAAAGAAACTTTGAGAGCAATAGTCCCTATATTTAAAAGACTGCCTTTTTATTTTCACTTCACTTTAATAACTGACTGAATTTTAGGAGAAGAGAAAAGAGAAATTTGTATTGTAAAATTAATTTCATAGTACTTTGCACTCTGCTACACTACTGGGGAGATGCTTGGCCAAATTCCGAATGTAATTTAAACCATGAAGGAAATGTTTGCTGACTGTATTCAATGTACAATGTAAGTTCCTTGTGGGCAAGGAATATTTCATTTTCAGGATCTAACAAATTACTTTGGACAGAATGAATTCTTAATAAAAGTCTGTTTAATTGATACAAATATATCTTTTCGGTTGCTTTAGATCTCATTTGAAATGAATTTAGTATTCCTTCATGAGTATATTTTTATAATGAAATTTAAGTTTCTATAGACCTCAGATTATCTTACGTATATCTCTTTTCTATTTCACATGAAATATTCAGTCTGGTCCATAGTTCATAATGAAAATAGTGTCATCTGGAGGTGATGATCTTAAGCCTTAGCCATATGTCCCCAAGAGGGTACTTGCATCTTTCAAAGGGGCATGACTGAGACAAAATTCCAGCCTATTAAATAACATGGAGATACTAATGGATCAGAATTTCTGCATGCATTTTGTAATTTTTTTCTTTTTCAAAAATATTATTAATTTATTAACATTCTTGTATTTTTAATTTGATTTCCAAATTGTCTTTTCCCTCATGTACCTCCCTCACCCACTGGGAAGACAAGCAAAATAGTATCAATTTTACCTGTGAAAACATGAAAATCAAGTTTCTATATTAGTTATATGATAAAAATTAAGCAAGAAAGAGTGTGAAAATTATATTTCAATTTGTATTCAGAGTTTATAAGTTCTTTCTCTGGTGGTAGACAGAATTTTTTTTTCATCATGAATACTTTGGAATTGTTTTGGGTCATTGTGTTGCACAGAGTAGTGGAGTCTTGCCCAGTTGATCATCATCACAACAATGTTGTTACTGTGCACAATGATCTCCTAGTTCTTCTCACTTAACTTTGCATCAGGTCATATGGGTCTTGCCATGTTTGTTTTTTTTTAAATTCTGAAACCACCCCAACTTAAAATTTCTTATAACATAATACTGCTCCATCACAATCATATGCCAACTTGTTAAGCCATTCCCCAATTGATGAGCATCTCCTACATCTCCAATTCATTGCCAGTTGTTTTTCCAATGAGATAGTTTACATTTTCTTCTATTTTTTTATTTTTGGCTTTGTTTTATTTTCTTGATTTGTCATAGAATCATTAACTTTCACTTGCCTTATTTAGATTTCCAAAGAATTATTTTCTTAAATAAGGTTTTGTACTTCTTTTTCCATTTGTCTAATACTACTTTTTAAGAATTTTTTTTTCAGTGAAGTTTTATACCTCTTTTAACATTGGGCCAATTCTGTTTCTTAAAGTATTAATTTCTTCAGCATTTTTGTGTTTCTTTTACCGAGCTGTTAATTCTTTTTTTCATAATTTTCTCAGATCACTCTTGTTTCTTTTAGCATTTTTCCTCCACCACTCTTATGTCTTTTTTTAACTCTTTCAGGAATTCTTCTTAGGCTTATGCCCAATTCACAATTTTTTCTTACATTTTGTTTGTGGCTGTTTCCACACTGTTTATTCTAAGTTTGTGTCTTGGTCTTCCACGCCACTATGGTAGCTTTTTTATGATTTTTTTTGTTTGTTCATTTTTCCAGCCTATGTATTGATTTTGAACTTTATGATAAAGTGGGCTCTTTTCATGTGAGGGTGGAGACATACTGACCCAAGTTTCAGGCTTTTCCTGCTGCTGTTTTCAGATCTGGTTCTGGGAGTCTACAAATTTTCAGTGCTTCCAAGGTGGTGTGATATGGTAAGAGGTGGGGACACTGCTCTCCTGGTCTATACTATGTTCTTTACCCAGGAAGGGCTCTGGATCCCCTTCAGCCACAAATACTAGTGGTCCTCTTGGACTTGGAATTCTGACCAATACCCTGGCTCTCCTACAATCACAATGCTTACAAGCTCTACCTTGGAACTATGACCAGGGCCCTTGTTCCTTTGTGACACACTACACATGCTCCTTTCTTCCTTGTACTTCATTCCTAAAACTGTGTATGGGCAATAGAATTGCCAATCAGTGACAGCTGCAGCTAGTGTTGGCAAAGGGTCCCTTGTAATTTCTTTCTTACTACTTGCTGTGCTTCCTTACTATCTCTGGACTGGGAGTTCCTGAAGATGCTGCAGTTGTTACCACTGCCACAGCTGTCTCTAATGCTCCATATCTGGTAATGCCACTTGGCTTCTAGCTGGCTATTATTACACTGTGGTTATGGACCTCTCCTGCTGACCTTCTAAATAGTCTTAGGCTGGGAAAATGTCTCACCCTGACCTTTTGTTGACTTGCTACTCCATAATTAGGTTTGAGGCTTTATTTTAAAGTTGTTTTGAGGGAAATTAGGGGAGGTTCAGCTGAGCTGCTGACTATACTCTACCATCTTGGCTCCACCCCTTAAATGTACTTTCTGATGAAATCCTTTTATGAATTATCATAGTACATAGAACATTTAGAAAGTATGTTTGCTTCATGTTAGTAAAGTGAATGGATCTTGTATAGCACTTGAGGAATCTATGATTCTTTTCATGCTATTATAGTATTCAAATGACAAACAGTTATTCAGTTCTTATTGGGAACAGGGTACTCTACTAATATTGGGGATACAAAGGCAAAAATAAGTAGGGTCCCACCCACAAAGTTCTTCCGCTCAATGTATTTGGGGACAGGCTATAATATGACCACAGCATGTATTGGACAGGAGAGTACACTAATGAGGGACTCCTAAATTAAGAAAGGATATATAGTAATGAAGCAACTTAATTGAGTTTTAAAAGAAGATGGTGATTCTGACAGAGATGAAGAATGGACTAAAGATATGGAAGAGAACTTCCATAAAGAATTAGAAGTCCAGTTCAGTACTGTGTATGTGAAATATAGGAATGTAATATAATTCTTAAGAGGTGGATTGAAGCCAGTTTCTGGAAAACCTTGAATTTGAAGATGTGGGCATTTATTTGTTATTTTTAGAAGAATAGCAAGCTGGTAAAAGATTTTGAGCATATGAGTTGATTTTGGAAGATTATTTTGGCAACTGTATGACAGGTGAATTGGAAATGGAAGATACTAGAAAAAGGAAGACCAATCAGTAAGCAATAGCTAAAATAAGAAATGATAAAGACCTGAAATAGGGCATCATGTCCAGAAAGAGAAGGGGATAGACATGACCATTTTGTGTGTGTGTGTGTGTGTGTGTGTGTGTGGGTGTGTGTTTAAGGAGGTTTGGCAGAACTTGGAAATGATTGGGTTTAAGTGTTAAAAGAAAAGTCAACAATGAATTTGGGGTTATCAGCTTCACAGGTTTGATAATTGAGAAAATACACGTAGCCTAAAGGAAATATGGCTATTTAGAGGGGTAAGATGATGAGAAGCATAATTTTTTCCACTGATAGCCAAAATTGTCATTTTGAATTGAATCTAAACAACAGTGAAAATATTTACTTATCAACATAGAATCTGGTGTTTGTGAGAAGATAGTTAGTGACTTTCTTGATAACTTGTAGAAGTATCTACCCACATGCCCTGCACTGGCCATGCCATTCCTCTACTAAAAAAAAAAAAAAAAACTTCAATACTTCCAAATCGCCCATGGAATAAAATATAACACCCTGGCACTGGTATCCAAGGCTCTCCACAATCTAGCCTTTTTCTACTGTTTTAAACATATTTCATTTTACTTTTTCATACCTTCTACATTTTAGACAAAACTGCATTGTGTATTGACTCCATCCTAAATTGGGCTTTCCTACCTTTATCTCTACCTTTTAAAGTCAATAGTTCATGTAGCAGACATTGATCTGGGCCTGAGTAAGGAAGACCTGAATCAAAGACATGCCTCAGACATTCACTGTTTGTATGATGTAGACAAGTTGCATAATGCCTCTCTGCTTCATATTCCACAACTCAAAGGTGATTATCTATGTAAAACATTTTGAAAGCCTTAATGTTCTATATGAATATATTTCTTATTATTCTTATTATTTTATTTTTATTTTTTTCTGTTGTTGTTCCTCATCTGTAGTGTGAGGAGGATATCTCCAATATCTTCCAAATTCCTTCCAGCTCAAACTCCATCAGCTATAAGCAGTTAATCTCTGTTTTTCTTTAAGGTCTAATTCAGGGGTCTCATCCTGCATAAAGCTTCTTCTGTTCAAAATGATGCAGTGGCTTCCCATTTCCTTTAGGATACAATAAAAACTCCTCTGTTTTGGGATTTGAAAACTTTTCACAGTCTGGTTTCAGCCTATCACTCCAGGATGAGTACACATCATTCCCCAATACAAATTCTCCCCTCCAGCCAAAGTGGGACTACTTGCTGTTCCCTATACATTCCCTATAGATTGTTATCTATCTCTTCTCCATGCATTTTCACAGGCTTTTTCCCATGTCTGACATACTCACTTCTCACATGGACCTCTTAGAATTACTAGCTCTCTTCAAGACTCAGCTCATGTCAAATCCTTTGAGAGGCCTTTCTTGAATCAGCAACTCTTTAGGGACCACTCCCACCTCCCCCACACCCACTAAATTACAGTGTGTATCTCCAGTGTTTACTTCTCTGTATACTTTTAATTCCCTAGTAAAATATAAACCCCTTTGGGGCACGTATGCTCTCGTCTTATGTGTGTATCCAGCACCTGGCATACCAAAGGGGTTTAACAAATGTTTGTTGATTAATTAATACTTAATCATCCTGGTTTCTAATCCTGAGTTAACAACTCAGCTACTTTCTGTGAGGGCACATCACTTAGTAAATCATTGCTACTCAAGTGACCTAAGACAGTTCATACTTCCCTCAAAGAGGCTGACACTGTCCCCGAGAGTCACTTAGTCAGTTGTACGATCACATCCAATGTTTAGTTTATGAGATATACTATTCCCAGAGTCATCACTTCTATTAATTCTGCTCTTGATATACTGAGGAAAAGAGGTCACAGTTCAGCTGTGGATGCTTTAAAGAGCACCAGGGAATATATATCTTTCTGAAAAGCTCAGCAAACTGTAATGCTTCTCATTTCTCAACCTACAAAACATCAGAAATTCCTGTGATGAGGCACAGTAGGAATCACCATGGCTCAATAAACCAATCAATGGACCAGGGTTGGAACCTTACATGCTGTCTCTGCTCCTTGAGATTTCAAGATTCTTTGAAGTCTCAGCAAAATAGGGAAAAGCAAATGACTGACCAATTGTTTGGTGTAAGGTGTATATCTTTTGGTGTAAGGATTAAGTTCAAAGAACTTCAAAATCAAAGAATCCCAGAAATATTATCTCCCAGCCCTTTAGTAGAGCTGATTCTGAATCACATAACAAATTGGACTAGATAAGAAGATCTTAATGTGTGTGTGTGTGTGTGTGTGAGTGTGTATGTGTGTGTGTGTGTGTGTGTGTGTGTTTAACACCTTCAGAATCTGGAAAAGCCTATAGATGGATTCAAACTCATAATGGTATAATTACATTGAAATGCAGTTATCAAAACACTTAAAAGTTCATGGTCCCCTTGTTAAGAACACCTAGATTAATGTTAGTTAAGTTTCTTTTAACTCCAGGAGTTATGAAAAAAAATTCTATGAGATTCAATGTATCTTTGACTCTCCTAGTCATTCTGTAATACCAGCTTGCCTCCTATACTATTTCATGATATTTATTTAAGCTGTCAAAAAAGTATTCAATTTATAGAATTGAATTGGTTGATGTTTTTTGTTGTTTTGTTTCTGTCATGTCTGACTTTTCATGACCCCATTTGGGGTTTTCTTGGCAAAGATACTGGAGTGGTTTGCCATTTCCTTCTCCAGCTCATTTTACAGATGAAGAACTGAGACAAATAGGGTTAAGTGTGGATATCCCTCTGCTACGGGGTAAAAGCTTTCCTGTATTTGGCTTTCAAATATATATAATTACTCAAATGCACATAGTACTTTCCTAACAACAACTTTTTGAAATGGATAGGGAAAATATCATTGTTTAATTGGCTAATGAGGAAACTGAAACTAATAGGGGTTTCCAAAGTTCCTTGACTCTAAGGCCAAAATGCTCTCTGCTCTGTCATGATGCAATGTTGTGATAACGGTAAATGATGAAATAATTCTAGGAGTCTGTGGAATTCCCTCCTCTTAAGTGTATGCACCATTGATTCATACCATATACTCTACTATTGGTTGTGGTTATTGTCAATGCTAAGTAATAAGAATGTGTCAGTCTAGGAAGAGACTAGACTGACTTTTGATCCTGGAATTTTTGGATAACCAGAACGAACACTAAGCCTCTCTGGATCTTGATTTCTTCATCTCTGAAATGAGAGGGTTGAACTAGATGGTCACCAAGCTTCCTTTCAGTTCTAACTCCATAATCAACTTGGTCCATGCTCTTCTTACCCTAAGGCATGCTAGTTCTCAATGACTTGCTATTTATCCAGTAATTCCTAGAATGCCCTACCTTCCATATGCCTACTCTGCTCACATAAAGCAAGGAAAGAACACACATGAGATTCGCTGAACACACCAATTCCTGACTGACACTCTCTTGTGCATCCAAAATTTCAGTGCCACTGCCAACTTCCTGAGTGAGATGAACCATGCAGACTGGGTAGCAAAATTCCCATAGATAAACATATCTGGGTTCAAATTCTGCCTTACACACTTACTGTGAGACTCTGGGAAAGATTGACCTTTCCATTCTGAGCTTCTGGTTATACATACATTAAATGTGAATAATACTAGCACCTTCCTCGCAGGATTATTGTAAGGAACAAATTAAGTTATGTGTGTAAAGTTCTTTGCAAACCCTGAAGAGCAAAGAAATGCCAAATATATATATATATATATATATATATATATATATATATACATACATATATATGATTATTATTACTTCCTCTTACAGCTGATCCACAAGGGTAAATGCAATACGCATGACCATACACAATTTGTTCAAAGAGTATAATTGGAAATGAACCATTGACAAGTCAATCTTTCCATTAAACAATTTCTAACCACAGTTTAGACAAGCATCTTGCTAAATGTTCAGAGTCCTTTCAAGACATGATTAGACTATTTTTAGTAATGCTGAGTCTGGTACTGGCTACATAGAAGACAGTCAAGCATTTATTGATGTCTAGAATCTCTGCTTTTACACTCAAAGTTTCCTACTCTGTAACATACTATTTTACCCACAATTACATATGCACTGTTAAACTTTCCTTTTACTTCTGCTCAGAAAGTGATGGATGTTTTGCTATTTTCTCACCAACAAAATATTCTTTGCTACTTTATTAGAATGATATAACACTGTGGGATCATCCAGGATGGTTAGAGTAAAACTTGTTTTGGATGAATGTTTTGCTTAATTTTATTAAAGTGTTCAAATGATCATAAAGTTATAATCATCAGAAGCTAGAGAAGGAGTTATTAGCTTGGAATCCATAACATTGGGCTTCTCTTTTAATATTTGGATAACTGTTCAATTATTTTCCCTGTAAAATTATTAACATAAAATTAGTTTCTTTGTAATTCTACATATTTTTATTCATTTAAAAAACCTTTATTTTGTTACTTGTTTTGTTTGGCAAGGCAATTGGGGTTAAGTGACTTGCCCAAGGTCACACAGCTAGTAAGTGTGTCAAGTGTCTGAGGCCAGGTTTGAACTCCGGTCCTCCTGACTCCAGGGCCAGTGCTCTACTGACTGTGCCACCTAGTTGCCCCTAAAAAACCTTTATTTTGACATCATGTTCATAGGCTTCACTAGACAGCCAAAGGGTTCCAACACACACACACACACACACACACACACACACACACACACATACACAAAAGTGTAAAACCTCCTGTATTAGAGGGTTTCTTATCCAATACTCATCTTCTTAAAGAAGAAACTAAGAATCATGGGGGCTAAATAAGTTACCTAAATCATACAGGATGGAAAAGCTATTCAATATACTTTTGGATATATCTGTGTTGAAATATTTTGTTGATTTGACCTTCACAGGAAAATATTTTGGAGCTTTCTTCCTTTTCTTTAGATAGATTTGGACATATCCTATGATGTTGGAGACAAGAGGAATCGACTGATAGAATGTAGGACCAATATTATAACCCTATATCTATGACTAAGTACCTCTTGAACCATGGGGAAGAGTTGTCACCTTTCTGAATCTATTGACTTATGTCTATAATAATGAGTTTTGATTGCTTTTTCCTCTGCAGAGATCTTCCATGGCATGAGAGCTCAATAGCTTCTCCAGATGTTTCCAATTCCTATCAGCAGCTTGAAGATCTTCAATGATATATCCTCCTAGGTTCCTTCAATAAGACTTTGGAAGTACCTCACTAGAGAAAAGTCTTTGCTAATGCACTAATTTTAGGAATGAAGTGTTAAAGTATAAAACATTGCAATGTGGATCAGAACATTTGGTTAGAGGTCCAGATGGGGGCTGGAGAACGACATGAATTCAGATAAAGTCTAGTCAAGTAGACAAAAATAGTAAGAGTTTGTTCTTGGGAAGACTTTAGCTAGGGGAATGGTCAGGATAGCTAGAGTTCTTACTAACAGCAAAGAGTCTAGGGCACAAATTCTGGACTTCCTGGTAAAGTTTGTGAAGCAAGGAAGATTGATGAACAAAATGGACAAATACCTGAGTCAGAGGTTAGCACTATGGTTGGCTCTGAATCATGCTTCTACTTCTTTCAAATATTTAATTCTTAGGTTGCATGTCTCCTAGACACTAATCCTGTAAAATTCCATTTTATGGGCATTTCTGTATTTTATAATTTAGCCCCCAATTAAATTATGAGCAACATGAGACAGAATATGTATTCAAAAGATTAAAGAACATGGCATATTTAGTTTCAAGAATAGGTCCTGAGGGGTGACCTGCCTCATGTTGAAAGACCCTACAGAGATTCCTTGGTGGCAGGTATTGACCGTTACCCTCGAAAAGTGACTGCAGCAATGGGCGAAAAGAAGATTGCTGAGAGATCAAAAATCAAGTCCTTCATGAAAGTTTATAACTACAACCACCTCACACCCACTAGATACTCTGTGGATATCCCTTTGGACAAAACAGTTGTTAACAAGGATGTGTTCTGTGACCCTGCCCTAAAACGTAAGGCAAAGAGGGAGGCCAAGGTCAAGTTTGAGGAAAGGTACAACACAGGCAAAAACAAGTGGTTCTTCCAGGAGCTATGGTTTTAGAACTACTGTGTTGGTCAGTAAATAAAATGTTTACTAAAAATGAAAAAAAAGAATACTTCTTTTAAATTCTCTGATCTCATCCCATAATGCCTGAAGCAGTGTTCTTCATTTATCCAACACTTGTTGATTTTGCTCTAAAGCCTGAGAATCCTTTGCAAATAGAAATAGCTTAGATTTGATGACACTTGGAAGGCTGGAACTATTCTATGTAGTCTGTTTCTCAAATGATGGAATCCGTGCCATCCACCACTTGAAGTAGATGTTTCACAATAATAGCATACATATCCTCTCAGCAGTTTTACATTTCCCTTAAAGAATATTGAACCCTTCCCGATACTACCCAAACCACTAGCATCACAATTTGAGTAATCTGGTTTACCCTTAATTCAATTCTTCCTCCTATAAATCTCTGGATGTTATTGAAAGGTAATCTCCTTGAAGGCAGGGACTATCGTATTTTTTGGATACGTATCTCCATCTCCTACTCCAGTGCTTTCCACATAATGGGACATAATAATGTCTTTTGAATGGACCAGATGATACAAAATGAAATAGAACGTCACATCTGTGATCCAAAAAGGTATTGTCCTGAATGTATTTTTTCACAAGTAAATTCCTTATCACTGCCTTGAATCTGAGTGTATTCCCCTTATAGATAATGCTCAGCATGGTTGCTAAAAGTAAAGCAAACACTCCTTCCAAGCTCCACATGACACCCATCAAAATCACCCTTTCCCACTGAATGCTAGACTCTCTTAGCTATTCATAAGGCACGTTGTTTTAATCAATAAGAAGAGAGACATATCTTTCTTTCAGGGAAGACATGCTTTTTGTGATCACCATTTCATTCCATTGTCCTTTTTGCTTGATGGGCAATGAGTGAATGTACATGAGCCAAATACAATACTAGAAAAATCACTTATGAGACCTCATCAAACACTAGAGAAGGGATTGAGTCTTGAAAATAGCCTGAACACGCCAACTGAAATGGCAACACAGACAAATATTTATCTCTTTTTTCTATTTTAACTTTTAATAAAAAGACCTTGATGAATGTGTTTGGGGTATAATAGTGCAATCATAGTCTTCCCCTTAAACCTCAGATCAATTTCTCTCAAATCGACCTTTCCCAAAGAAATGTATTATTTCAATATTGTAAGTATCTCTATAAGGAAAACACATGTTTCTCCGTAATTATTTCAATAGCACTTAAAATAGATAAAGTGTGTTAAGACACTAGGAAGATAGCATTGCTCTTAATAGGGAAATTGACACAAGATGCTTTAAGTGACAGGAAGGCAATCAGTGTAAGAGGTAAAGTTATTTTTAATGATTTTCACTTGACATAGCATTTGTTTTCCTGGTAGTTACAAAATTACTTTATGTCGCTTTGCAAAAAAAAAGGAAAGAATACACAGCTTTTCATAATATGACCACCTAAGCAGTGTTTTCAGAGTAGTTTTATTTGAATAAATATTTAATTCACTTCTCATATTACTCATGTGCTTTACTACCACATTTCAGTATGTGCATTTTGATTATTAAAGTTTGCAATTCAAATACTCACAAAAACAAAAGGTTTTTTTTAATTGTTCAAAATGACAAACAACATGGAAGCTTTTTTTAATGTCTGTTAGAAGGTCAATTAAAACAGCATTAATTTTCCTTCCAAATAATATAAAACCAACATCTGAATATTCATTAACAGACACTGTTAAACAGAAGTCAGTTTTCATAAATTCATACACAGACTAGCAAAGTTAATTGAAGATGAGACAGGATGACACAGTATTTTACACTTTACCTTTTACTCCAAACACAAGAAAAGATCCTCAAATTATCTCACCCTAAATAAGAACAAAGGCTCTACCCTATTTGATCCCGGACTCTCCCCTAGAACTTAGCCTAAAGCCCAAAACATAGTAGCTAAACATGAAGGATTTGTTGCATCGAATTGAAATTAATGGGGTTGTAAGAGCATTTCTGCATTCTATCATCTTTCTGTCTTTTGTCTCAATGTGACTAATGTCTGATGTATTATTGGACCCTCAGAAATAGGAAGGTGTACAACAATAGCACAGTAAGGGGCTGGATGCTTGATCTAATGAAAACATTGATCAAAACATTTGCGCTATTTAAAATTCATATAATGCTATGGAGTCTGGCATGGGGCCTAATAGTCCATTTTCCAAGCGCATCTCCTTTTGAAGGGAGCTAAGATTTGTTAGTTTTTGAAGAAGGGTGTATTAGTATGGGTACGAGCTATTAAGGACATTTCTTCCAATTCTGAATGCTATCTAGACTTGAGGAGGTACATTACTGAATATTAAAAGTATTAATATTGCAGATTGGTGTTAAAGTTTGGGAAAGCATGGGAACAAATATTTCCCAAAGACAAATATATTAATCTTCCAGAAAGAAACACACCACACTACCGTTATTTCCAAAAAGAAGGTTTTCATTTTTAAAGACATATTTTGGAGCTTTACTGCTATCTATTGATACTTATATTACATATTCCTGTAGTAGCACGTAGACATTTGATAAATACTTATTGACTGAGTTCTTCAATCGGCATAGGTTCATACTATGTGGTCCTCCCTAGTGATGTAGAAGAGTCATCTCACTAAAGTTTTTCTAAACTGTTTTAAGGTAGTAGAACCCAATTAAATTCCCTAAAACTGGGTAAATATTTTGGTGACCCTAAAAGTCTAAGGGAGAACATCCAAGCCCCAATTTCCAGGACTAAATATTAGCTGTTTCTTTAGGTAGTTCCATGATTAGCTTGTAATTGCAAAATAAGTCTGCTCTCTCAAGGTCATCTGTATACCTTAGAATGCAAAAGTAGGTATTTGCATGCACATTCTCATGGAAAACACTTAAGAAGTTACCTCTTATGCTGCATCAAGTTACAGAGTGTGATATTTCCAGGGCTAAAAGCACTCATGGAAGATTATAGTTTCTGGATTTTACCTTTTAAAAAGTTCCCCAAGAAAGTGATGAATCAGAAGGAATTTACTTGAGAGTCAAAAACTATTACACTCACAATCTACAAAGTTTCACTGTACTAAGTAGCTATAGACAACAATTGCAAACAACATTTGGTTAGAAATGACTTTAGTCAGACAATTTATATCAAATATATTGATATCATGTGAAATTCATGTAAAACTGTTTCCATTCAGGATGATTTGACAGCCTCAAGAAATAAATGTAACTTGTCCCTTGCTCTGCTTAGCTCACAACTAACCACCTCATATTACTAAATATTTAGAAATTTACAATTCAATTATTACCTGATACTTAAAGCATTATAACATTTTTTTACAACCTCATGAGGTAGGTTGTACAAATGTTCTTACCCCCATTTTATAGATAAGGAAACTGATTCTCATAGAGGTCAAGTGGCTAATAGGATCCTACATTAGAGCTAGAAGAGATCTTAGGGGCCATTGAATCAACCCTTCTCATTTTACAGACGAGGAAACTAAAGTAGAGAGAGGATAAATAACCTGCCTGGGGTCACACAGCTAGCCTGCATCTGAAGCCAGATTTTAGCCCAGATCTTCTTGACTTCAATTCTAGCAGGTTGCCCACTACTCCATGCTGCTTTGTTTAAGGTCTCATTAAGTTTCAAGCCTGTCAGGACTCTTCTGACTCTAAGTAGTCTGATGTTCTCTTTTTAAAAGAAATTAATTGGTGTTTGATTGATGCCTTTTGTTTTCACGTTGCTGTCATTTCCTAATATTTTCCATTCCCCTCAGTTCCCTCTTTTACTGCCAGCTACAGCGAAGAAAAACAAATCAATATGCTGAAGTTCGTAAGCCTCGTCCACCCCTAGAGTTTCCCACTTCCCTGCCCAGTGGAGGGAGGCATGTTTCAACAACAGTTCACTGAAGCCCGAAATAGTCACTGCATTGATTTTAGCTCTGGTGTCTTTCAATTTTGTTTTCATATATAGTATTTTGTGCCTTGCTCTTTCTATTACATCTCACTCTACACCACCCCTCTCGGGCCTTCTTTTCACTTTATATAGACTCAAGTATTTCTTGTATGGAATTAAGACAATATAATTATCCCCATACTGAGAAAATTTCTACCATGTGAGTACAAGCATATTTATCAAAAGACAGATTTCTCTCCCTACTTTCCTATGTCCAGCAGTTTCCCTGGATTTCTCACCTTGGAACTCAGGGCTTTTCCCTTTTGAGGAGTACCTGGCTTAGTGAGGAACAGTTGGATATAAGTACACATTTGTAAAAAAAAATGGAAAATGGATGCACAGCTGGAAAGGACTTCTGAGCCTGATTTCATTTCAGAACATTTTCTTTCCCTGGCCCAATGCCCAAATGTAGCTAATAGCCACCAGGAATGAATATGATTGAAATAAAAGTCTATTAAATTTTATTTTTACTGAAACTCCAAAAATGGATTAGAAAAACATTTGACTCATTTTTTAAATTTATTTTTCGTTTGAACATCTTAGAAAACTATTTCTTCCAGGAGAAATCCTACAAGACTGTACATAATATTTAAGTAGGTAATTCAGACCTTTCATTACAACTTATTTTAGTGCCCCCATTTGTCTTTACCCATTCATTGGCAGTTTCAGCCAATCTCCTCTTTTTGCTCCTTAAAATCCTTTATAATCTGGACCCTGCTGAATTTGCCAGTTTTATTTTACATCACTCCCCTTGTCCAATCTATATGCCCTATTTTCCAGTCGAACTGGCCTTCTTGATGATTCCTTCCTTATAATATTACAACTCCTTTTTCCATGCTTTTGCATAGATTGTCCCCTATACTTAGAATGCTGCCCCCTCTTGGAATCTGTAGCTCCTTGCAAGGTTTAACTCCAGCACTACATCCCACAGGGGACCTTGACTGTTTCTCCAAATTACTCCCTCTCCACAGTGGCATTGTATGTATTTTGTTTTTAAATGCAGCTGAAAAGACTTGGGTTCAGTTCCTGCCACTCACATACACTGGCTGCAGGGACTTAACTAAGTCACTTAACATCTCAGTACCTTTGGCTTCTCTCTAAGACTATTAGCCTTGGTGAAGAGAATTCCTGTTCTATTCAAATCTCAGGCCCCGTGTAAGACCTGTGGATTCTCTGCTCCAGGGAATACTCAAATAAGGCCTACACAAGTCAGCACCCTTTCTATTGCCTAGAGTTGTAGGGTTTAATCTGTGTACATTTTGCTTTTTCTCTAATAGAACGTAAGCTCCTTGAGGGCAAGGGCTGCTTTATTTCTGTATGCTCAGTGGCTAGCACAGTTTCTCACACACTTAAAAATATTTGAACCAGCCTACAACTGGTAAGATGGCTAAATGTACCAACAAGGTAGGAATTGTTGGTAAATATGGAACACATTATGGTGTATCCCTCAGAAAAATGGTGAATAAAAATGAAATTAGCCAGCATGTCAAGTATACCTGTTCCTTTTGTGGCAAGACCAAAATGAAGAGACGAGCTGTGGGTATCTGACGTTGTGGATCCTGTATGAAAACAGCAGCTGGTGGCACATGGACCTACAATACTACCTCTGCATTCACAGCCAAATTTGTCATCAGAAGGCTGAAGGAATCAAAAAAAACACTAAAATCTTCTTATCAAATATCTGTAGCCCATAGTCCATCAATAAATGGGTTAATTTATGGAATAAAAAAATTGAACCTGTGATTTTATTGGTATGGGATACTATAACTATTAACTACATTAGTATCTACTCTCCGACTTATAGGGAATCCCCTGGGGGCATTAGGAGATTAAATGATTTGGCAAGATAAAGCAGCTAGTAGTTGGTAGAGGGGGTATTGACCCTTGATCTTCCTGACATAGAAGCTGGATTTAGATACAGGATACCATCCTCCCACTTTGTTTGAAACACTGTAGGTATTCCATATTTATTGAGCTGAATTGAATATCCAGCCAAGGAAAGGTTAAAAAAATGCAGAGCCAAGATCATGTTTTATTTTGTTTTGGTAATACAAAGAAAGTTATTTGGGAGCTTTTTTTAAGAAGAGACTTTTAGGCCATGTTAATGACTTGGTAATTGTTTTTTATGGCTCTTCAATAAAGCTGGAATTGTTCTGATAGCAGTCAACAAAATGTCAAATTGGTTCTTTGGAAGTGAAGAATGGGAAAAGAGCAGCTTAACATCATTTGTTTCCTAGGGGCTTTCATTTGGCCTGATATGAAGCAAATTTATCTTTGAATAAAGAAGTTATAAAAACATAGAAAAGAAAATTTGGGTCATTCCATCAAGAACACTACGTTTTTATTAGACCCTTTCTATACAGTACTCTGAGCAGAATACTAATGTTAATGGAAAGAGTCTGAAAGCTTACTAAAGGGAAATTTATATATAGAAGAAAAATCGATTCAAGTTTCAAAGATAGCTTTTTATAGACTTAGGCTGCTTAGATCATGATAGAAAAGTCTTCCTCAATTTGAAGATGAAATTATGCTTAAACAATTGTGAAAATTATGTGATACCTAGTCTATTCATTATTTTTTTTAACACATTAAGCACCAAATTTGTACCAGTTTTTATTTCAGGTCAACTCTATGATATGCTGCAGGTATTTTTTAAGATTTATATATGTATACATGTCAGTGAATTCTGTTGCCTCAACCAAGTAATAAGTATATTATGCATTGTAGAAGATTTGGAGGGTAATTTTCCTATTTCAAATTATTTTAGAGATTGATAGAAATATTATCTTTGTCTTTCTGACACTGGTCTATGATTTATTTGAAAATAAGTCTTTCAAAAGCTTTCTACTTACTTAAAATAAATCTGCAAACAGTTTTGATCCACTATATTACTATGTATTTTATGCTTATTTCCTGTGATGCAATGTGGGACTATATACACTTTGGTTTGGATCTTTCACTTAAATTGCATCACAATTAACAAATTTCTACATTAAATAAATGCTATCTCTTTGAAAATTGAATCTACTCAATTTTGTTGCAATTTTATTTTATTTTGCTCCTAGTCACTTTAGATTATGTATTTATCACACTTTTAGTTTGATCTGGAGAGTCTTAAAATATTTTCCCACTGAATCTTCTCAGAACTCTATTTTCATTTTCACAATATTTCAATGGGATGAGAGAAGCAGAATCCTTTTTAAAAATATGAGATTCATAAAGCAATACCAGCCATGCCATTTGATATGTAACCAAACCAAACCACTATAAGTTTTCCTTCAAAACCTTATCACTTCTCAAATTTAGTGGGTTAGTGATTATATGTTTACATGAGTCATAATAGTGTATTGGACAGAAGGCCTATCTTAGTGTCAGGGAAGAAATAGATTCAAGCCCTGTCAATAACAAATCCAAGTCATTTCACTTAAAGTCATAGTGTCATAGGTATCATTCAAAGACTATCCATGGTACATGTATTTCTAATATTCACCTATTGAGGGAGTTTCCCTACCCATAGTTCATCATACCAGTGAACACAGGTTCACGCTCTCTCCAAGAAAAAAAAAATTGAAAATACTAAAATACTAACAATATTATTAGTTTTCATTCTGATTAGGGAAAAAGATGTTTCAAACACAATTCCTTTCTTTTCAACCAGATATCTCCTAAGAGGGATTTTGGCAAGAAAACAAGGAAATAATATTTTTAAAAATTATTTGAAATAACTTTTTAAAAAAATGTTTTATTTAACACAGCCATGTGGTATCGCTATACTTATGTATAAGAACCTGGATTTGAATGCCAGCTCTACTCTATAATATCCAGATGAATTTGGGCAAGATTTCCACCTCTCTGTACCTTAGTTTTCTCATTTAAAAAATGAGGATACTAAACCAAATAATCTTATTCTTATGAGAATATAAATAAATAAATAAATAGATGTCATATTGTTAAAGACTGTTAATGGAGATGTTACCCTTCAAAGTGAAATATTTGGATTTTAATAGGATCTTTCTGAACTTGTATCTTATTACAAAGGAATGATATTTATGGGGATAATGATAACAGCAATAATAATATCTACCATTTGTAAATTTCTTTAATGTTTGTAAAGCATTCTACCTATATTGTCTCATTTGGTAAATTCAGAAATAAATTAGGAAAAAGGGTCAGCACCATTCTAGTCATACTACTACTATCAACCCTACATCTTATACCCTTAGGGAGTCACCTAAGATATTAACTTTCCAGTTTCATACATCCTAATTGGCTACCTATTCTATTAAACATTGAGGTATGTATTGATAAGTAAGGTCATTTTGGTGACAAGAGAGATATAGAGGAATGAGCTCTGGATTTTGACCTATAGGACCTTGGCCCAAATTCTATCTCGGCTACTTATAACCTGTGTGATCTTGAGAAATCATTGAATCTTTCTGGGTCTTCATTCCTCTTTTGTAAAATTATGGGCTGGGTCTAGATGGCCTCTGTAGTCTGTTCCAACTCAATTCCATGATGGTGGTGGTTACAAATGATGCTAATAAATAGGAAATATATTCCTTGTCACCTGACCAGCATTGGGCAGTAGTGAAAACCCATGGGCCCCATGTTACTTTTTTCTCATATCAACAAACATTTGTTAAACATTAGCTATATACCATGCACTGTACTGGATGTTGGGGATACAAAGAGAGAAATGGAATGATTTTAAGGAGTAAATATTTCAGACTATTTTTAGGGACTAAACATTTAAAAATAACTGTGTTCCTGCTTGTAGAAGAAGGCAAATGCTACCAAAAATTTATTTTGTAAACTATAAATCCCTAGACCTTTGCTTTTAATCCATGAGTAGAATGTTTCCTTGAGCATCAATTCTTTTAAAAAATTAAAAAATAATAAATATACTTCATAAAACCGTTTGAGTAGTTTTCAGGATTCACCCTTTTATGAACTCTTTCTTTGAAGATTTAAGGAATAATGATACTATTGTATTGGGAAATCAGTGACCTCAGAAATCCAGAACAGCCCTTCTACTTAATGATATCACTTCCAATAACATCCAGTTCCTGCAGGGCGTTCTACAATAGAAATTAAGATAATGGTCCCCAAAGCTATAAGACATCAAAATCACACTGGCCTAGTCAACATAAACATCGTTCAAGCTTGTGACATCGTATAACAAACCATCATCCATGCAGACTTTAAAAGTAGTAAAAAGAAAAAACAAAACTCAACTATGTGCAATCAGTAAAGTTTATGTACTAGTGACGATTGCTTGAACATCACAGGAAATATTTGTGGAATATATAAATGAAAAATTCTGCCACTTCCTTCCACAAAATTTTTTCTGACCCTAAATTCTCCTGCCTAGAGCCACCAAAAATGCTAGATAAGGTTGTGGTATTATTGGATTCACTCAATCATTCTAATATTTTCCCCTTAAGTTATATATTGGAAAGATTAGGATTAAGCAGAGATTAAAGCACAATTAAAACGCTTGATACTGAGCATAGTACTTCCAAAATCTCAGTGGCCTGAGTTCAACAAGGAGTCCTTGAGGATTCTAATATTCAAGATCTCTTTATGTCATTATAACTGGCGTATGGAGATGAGAAGTAGACTCCAGTAATAATTCAGCCATCAATTCCATAAGTAATTGGTGGCAATTCACTCAACCCCTCTGTGGCTTGGTTTCCTTATTTATTAAATGAGGATCATAATATGTGCCTTTTCTGCCACGCAGGATTGTGACAATATAATACTGCACATATAAGGTTGTTTTTCTTATTTTTAATGAGCTAAATGACCTATACAAATAAAAGACATTTTAATCATCACCCAGAATATTATAGACATCTTTTGAGAATCAAGGAAATAGATGAACAAATAGATACAGTTGACAAGTTAGATACACTACTCCTTAATTTTGAGCAAAACTCAACATAAAGTTTATATAAAATAAAGATATTTGTTACCTTTTTACATTTATTTCCACTGTTAGCTGATTTCAATATTTATATGTTCACATCTTCATTTTTTTTGCAAGACATTATGGTTTTAAACACATACACTTTCAACTTGCTTGTAAAAAAAATCCTCCAGTGAATTTATTCCAGATACCCAAATCACCAAAGGCATAATATGACAGTATTCAGGTCAGAAGGGTATCATGCTCTGTGATACAAAGGCAAAGATATAATTCTGTATCATTCTTTAGAAGGTTAGTAATTGGCCCATCAGTGGCCTGTGTTCTCTTTATTAAGAGTTTGATTCCATTACATAATATTTACTGAATGAAAAATCAACCTTTTCCTCAATTGCAACAACAGCAGACACAGAGTGTTTCACAATTTACAAAAGCACTATACACACATTATCTAATTTGTAACTTATATATACATATATACACATACATGTATATACTTAAACATATATGTATGTATGCATGTATATATACATGTATGTGTATATATATTACAATCATAAGTAAGTAAACCGATGCAGTGATTATAGGCCTTTCTAAACTTTGTTAGGCTGGTGCTCAGAGAATAGTGTGTCACCAGGTCTGTACCCAAAACTCTTCCAGGTTAGAGCCACGTAAGACCTGCCAGAGATCAATCTCAGCTGGCTTAGGCTTTAAGAATCTAGATCTACCTCCAGGCCATGATAAAAATATAATTAATCTATCTTATTTTGTTTTGTTTTCTTAAAGCCTTTAAAAAAACAGCATCTACATATATGATGTTCAAAGAAAATATGAAACCAAATTTTTATGGTATCTCTCTCCACCCCCCAAAAAATCCACATAATTTTTTATGTTTGACTATGTTACAAGGATTATTATTTTTTTTCTTTCAGTGAAGGGGGTAAATGTGAGAGAAAAAAACCTAAAAAAAACTAAATAAAAAACTAAACTAAAAAAATTAAGATTTGCTATATATATATTCAATAAGTTTAGGACAGTAACTCCTCCAATCTGAAAAAAAATTGGTTAGGGTAAAAAATGAGCATTTTCCTTTTTTAGAATTTGATTCTCTAGACAAACATTGGGAATACATTTCAGCATAACATCAGACACAAGAGAGTGCTTACATGTTTGAAATTGTGTTTTTAGAAAGTAAATTAATTTTAAAAATTAAGATTAAGCGAGTGTAGGTATAAATAAATAGTATCTTGATATTCTTGTTAGTAAGGGCTAACAGTGTCATCAGCTGTAATTTATATGTGCTTAATTAACTTTGGTCTAAATGCTACAACTCTAGAAGCCTCAGAAATATAGTGATGGAATATTCAAAGTAACCACTGTTTTCTTTTCTTTCTTTTTTTTGCATTGGTAAAAAAATAAATTTCATGTTACTGAGTTACATTGAATGATATCTATGTTTAGTGTGGCTTTGTCAATATTTGGGAGCAATGGGAATTTACAAGTAAAGGTAGCCAATCCAATAAACAAGATTAAATAGAGCAAAAGCTGTTGGGAAAAATATACGGGAATATGAGTCAATTTTGGCAACACGGATGTGTATTCTTCCTTCCCTCCAAGATCCTGTCCGGCAGTCTTCAAAACAGCAGAAAAAGCTGGCACAGTCTTTGCCTTCCAAGCACTGATATCCATAATCATCATCTCGTTGTTGCGGATGAGAAATGCTGTTCATTGGAATCAATGTAGATCCAGGGCGGACTGCAACTGCGGGTGATTTCTGAATAAAAGGACATATTGGATTTTTCTCGTTGAATTAATAAAAACAATAATAGTTGACACTTGTGCAGTGTTTTAAGGTTTATAAATATTATCTTATTTCCTGTCCATTCAAAACTCAAAAAAGGAAACTAATTCCATAATGAGAATGTGCATATTTCTATATTTGTCCATGTCCATGGCCATTTTTCTTTTTTTTTCACAATTTACTTCTGGAATCCATATAATTTAATGGGAAAAAAAGACACAATCCAAGGTCTTTTCTAGTTTTAGAGCTCTAATCACATTAGAAATGGTGCCTAAAAAATAGTAGGTGTTTCCCAGGGTTTCTGTAAAGCTCAAATTAATAATCAACCAATCCATAAGCATTTAAGAACCTCTGTGTCAGACACTCTACCAAGTTCTAAAGGTATGAAGACAAAAGATGTAACAATCTCTTCTCTTAAGGAGTTTTTATTATATGAGGAAAGACAACGTGCACACGTAAAATTTTATATAGAATGTACACAGAATAAATATGACATAGATGAAGTAACTAAATAAAAGGTAGTTAGTGAGGGAGGGCACCAATAGTTTTAAGGATTAGGAAAGCATCTGGTTGAAAGTGGTCCTTGAACATATTCTTGAAGACAGTAAGAGGTTATATGAGGCAGAAGTGAAGAAAGGGTGAATAACAGGTATAGGGCACGAACAATGCAAAAGTATAGAAACCTGAGGTGGAGGGCCACATATAAAGTGTTTTGCAAGTGTTATAAGTGAGAGCTCTCATTCTATGATTGCTCCTAACAGTTATAATTTTTTGCAGCAAATTTTTACAAAGTACCTACATAGAAGAGGTATACCTTTTATAATGATATAACATGATAATTATGAAATACATTTTACATGGCCAACATATATACTGAATAGCTTAAAAAGGGGAAATAGAATGTATGTGTTCAAATAACCCTGCTTATTTGAACAAATATACACATGACTATATCTATTTACCAAATTAACCAACTAGCTGTCACTCCAGCAATGGAATAGAGGGTTGGGGATATATTGATTTGTATCCTGGAAACCAGTGAAGGATTAACCAGAGAAATGTGCCCAGTAGAAGTCTTCTTGTCTCAGCTGCAACCAAGAGAAATGCATTTTAAAAACTCACTTAAGCATAGTCACAGCTAATAATGATGCAGAGAGAGAGAGAGAGAGAGAGAGGGAGAGAGAGAGAGAGAGAGAGAGAGAGAGAGAGAGAGAGAGAGAGAGAGAGTTTGATGTGAATTCTTCAATACTGTGGAATGGGATGGAATCTAGGCTTTCAGTTAGCTTTCTTTACTGATAATGACAACTCTTATGGCTAGATAAGAGTCTCTGAAAGCACCAGGGAACTTATAACGCTCACAAATGGCTCTTTGAAGCTGAAATAAAAATCAAATCCCAAGTGTTATCTAATTATCCACTAAAAAAAATAATTAGTGGTCACTACCTAACTTATGGAACAGGCCTAGATTCCCCAACCATAGTGTTACAAAATGGTCACTTTAACATATTTTACAGTTAGTCCCCTGACCCTTCATAGCTGTTCAAGTAAGCTTTGACTACTGTCACATATTCTTTTCTGGGAGATTTGCCAAATGCCATTCACAACCCTTTTAACACGCCTGAAAATTCTGTTCCTGATGGTGTTCATCTCCCTGAAATGAATATAACTGTGTTTCAGCCACTCTCTGTGACCCTCAACCCATTTCTGAGAGTTGTCTCCCTAAGAGAGATGAGAGTTTCTGAAAGTACCCTCAAAAATATACATTTAAGTGATCTTGACACAGAGAAGGTTAAGAAGATATGGCTGTGATGACTTTGTGTCACAAGGTTTTGGTAATGGCCATATGGCTAGGCACAAAAGACTCTTCAGGGAAGCATTCCACAGGACAAATGACTTTGATGAGTACATCAGTCCCCTCAATTACTGTCATCACTGGTTCACTTTCATCTGCCTACAAATACCTTCAAGTTTTACTCAGTCAAAAAAATACCTTTCTTTCTAGTCCAAATTCTATCTCATCTTCCTCCTAGCATTCATGGTTACAATTTTGGAAGAATTCATCTGTACTCAGTGCTACACTTCCTTGTCATCCATATTCTGGTTAACCTGTTGAAACCTGATTTTATCCTATCATTCAAAACTGCTATCTCAAAATACACTTTTGCTGAACTAATCACCAAATCCAGTGGCCGTTTCTCAGTCCTCATTCTCCTTGAATTCTCTATATTTCCATGTTGTTAGCTGTCCCTGACAATAGATCCAAAGATATCATATTCTTCTACTTTTCTAATAATTCCTCCGCTTTCTCTTTTGCTACTACCTTGTTCTCCTTCTATACTCCTAAGGTAGGTCTTCTCCTATCCTATCCATGGCCCATTAATCTTTCCTTTTAGACTCTTGTATTAAATCTCATTGAATTTGTGGGTGGTAGGGAAGTGTATGGACCTCATTCTCATCAGAATTGGCTCAAAGAGGGAATAATATACACACTCAGTTGGTTATAGAAATCTTTCTTACAATACAGGAAAGTAGGAGGGGTAGGAGATAAGAGAAGGGAGCAGGGTTTATAAAATGGAGGGCAGATTGAGCTGGGTAAAAGTGAGAAGCAAAACACTTTTGAGAATGGACAGGGTGAAAGGAGAGAGAGTAGGATAAACAGGGGAAAATAGGAAGGAAAAAATAGTAATTATAATTGTATAAAAATTACGGCAGTTTCATCTGATAAAGACCTTATTTCTCAAACATATAGAGAACTGAGTCAAATTTATAGAAATAAGAGCCATTCCCCAAGTGATAAGTGGTCAAGGAATGTGAACAGACAGTTTTCAGATGAAGTAATCAAAGCTCTCTACAGTTGTATGAAAAAATGCTTTAAATCACTATTGATGAGAGAAATGCATTTTAGAGCAACTCTCAGCTACCAGTCCACACCTGTCAGATTGGCTAATATGACAGAAAAGGAAAATGACAAATGTTGGAGGGAATGTGGGAAAATTGAGACACTAATGCACTATTAGTGGAATTGTAAACTGATCTAACCATCCTGTAGAGCAATCTGGAACTATGCCCAAAGGGCTATAAAACTATGCATACCCTTTGACGCAGTACTACCACTACTGGGTCTGTATTCCAAAAGAGATTTAAAAAAACAGAAGGAAAATGTTCTATATGTACAAAATATGTAAAGCAGCTCTTTTAGTTTTAGCAAAGAACTGGAAATTGATGGAATATCCATCAACTGGGGAATGACTGAACAAGTTGTGGTATATGATTGTGATGGAATACTATTGTGCTCTAAGAAATAATGAGCAGGATGCTCTCAGAAAAACCTGGAAAGACTTACATGAACTGTTGCAAAGTGAAATGAGCAGAACCTGGAGAATATCATATACAGAAATAGCAATACTGTATGATGGTCAACTGCAAATAACTTAGCTATCCTCAGCCATGCAATGATTCAAGAAAATTCTGAAAGACTTATGATGAAAAATGCTATCCACCTCCAGAGAAAGAACTGAGTGATTCTGAATGAAGACTGAAGCATACTTGTTCTTTTTTTTAGTTTTTCCTGGGTTTTGGTCTGTGTTTTCTTTCACAACACGAGTAACATGGAAATATATTTTGCATGACTGCACATGCATGACCTATATCTAATTAATTGCTTTCTCAATAAAATAGGAAGGGGGAGAGATTTGGAACTCAGAAAACATTTTAAATGAATCTTTAAAAATGTCTTTAAATGTAATTGGGGAAAATAACATATTAAATTTTAGAACAGAAAAAAAAATCTCATTGAATCCTAGGCTCCCAGGATTAGAGACTTATAAATGGAAGAGATCTTCACCTAGCCCAGCCTCTTCATTCTAGAGTTCAGGAAACTGAGTCCTAGACAAGTTACTAAAATTACTCACTCCTTCCAAGAAGATGATTTCCAAGTCAAAATCTCATTCCTTGCTTTCTTTTCTGAAGTATGAATTCTTCCCTCCAAAATCCCAACAAGACATCTCCACCTGGTGTTCCATATAACCTCAAAATCAATATATTCAAAACATAGCTCACTTTATTTACCTCTTCACTTACTCCCACTTTTAACTAATTCTCTGAATTGCATAACTTTATTTAATCTCCTATGTTCAAAACCTTGGTTTTATCTCTGATTCTTCTCTCTCCTTTTCTTCTTAAATCACTTCTCATAATTGGGGAATCACATTTTATCAATTCCACTGATATAACATCTCTCCTATTCATCCTTTCCTCAACATTCCTACTGCCACCACACTAACATGGACCCTTATTACCCTCTGTGTTAGAATCTTTAAATAATTTCCTCTTTTTATGTTTAGAACTATGATTTGAATTATCATTTTAATTTCTTCCAGAAAAGTCTTCATTATTCATAATCCTGATAATTCAGCATGGCCCCATCTACAAATCTTCAGTGATAGTTTATTGGCTGCCTACCAAGTAAAATTTAACTACTTATAGGTCTCCACAATTTGCCATTGTTTTGCCTTTCTGGCCTTATTCCATGTTGTACCCTTCCATATACTCTATGCATCACCCAAACTATGGTATTAATTACACTGTTAACTTTGCCTGTCTTTTCCTGTCTCTACACCTTTATTGTATTGTTCTCTACAGTCTCCTTGATTTTCCTGTAAAATTCCTACTTTTCAATTAAAGTTAAACTCAAATGCTACCTCTTCTATAATGGCTTTCTGGTCCCCTCGATTATTATTAACCATCTTCTTTGGGTCTTTGCTGGATTAAGAACTCAATAGTGGATATTATATGGATATGGAATAACAAAAAATTTTGACTAGCTTACCTGGTGATTTTAGGTGAGACTCCCAGTTAAAGAAATCCTATGGATAAATAACTGCTGTTGTTTCCCAGTAGCTTTTGGCTGCACCATACAGATATCTTTCTATTTAGGTGTAACATGTTTTACTTAATTTAAATAGATTTTCTTTAAAAAAAGACCCAACCATTTAGCAATAAAAATAGGGACCATTGGAAATGACACTACAATAATATGAGTGTTGCTCAAAAGAATTAATGTAAATGAACAATTCTTTTCCTACACTCTAAGAAACTGATAGGTTGAAAAAAAATTATCTTGTCAGGTCTCACCGCAACTGTAACTTAATTATTTTGAAGGTTTGAATGTCCCTTAAGCAAAGAATCCAAGGACTAGAGGGTTGAGATTTTTCCACAGTTATTGTTTAACTGTTATAGAATGTGTTTTCTCTGTGCTTCAAGGAAGATGCCCTGATCTTTCAGCTACTCTGACCCAGCAGCTGTGGCCCCAGGCCCTAGGACTGCAATGAAGAAATGAGCAAAAAGGATATTTATCTATCACTACCTATCTATCTAGCCATATATCTGTCTCTGTGTACACACACATATGTATATGTGTATGTGTGTATGTATGCATGTATGTATATGTCATATATACATACATACATAAACATCTGAAATTTAAACTTCTAAATGCTTATATTTTCAGGGGAAAATGTCTAAGACAGAACAGAATAAACAGATGTGATGGCCAGATAACAGGCAGATTTTTTTGGCACTGAGATTACTGTTTGGTTGCTTAGTCTGCAACAGAAAGGAGACAGAGATTCCATAAGGGCTTCAAGTATATGGTGTGTAGACAGCAGTATGCACAGCTGTCTATAAACCATGAAAATGTGATACAATCCACCTGATTAACAAGACCATATGGCTCAACATTGAGCCATGGGGGAGAATAAGATTTGATCACTGATCCCAGTTTTTCACTCAGCATGCCATCTAGAGTTAAAAGAATTGGCAAGGCAGCAGAACCAAACTAAGAAGAAAAGAAAATGGCTTTGAACTCTTTATTTAGCTTCTTGGGGCTCAGTTTTTAGCAGGTTCTAAAGGAAATCCTTTTTTTTTTAAATCCTCAATAAGAGCACAATATGTAATTACAAAGTCATGGTTTCAGCCACTAATTTATTAACATTTGCAATAGAGTGCTGCAAAGGTCACAGTAGCCTCACAATAAAATAATATAACTGAAATTGTATTCCTTTAACTCTTAAATCTTACCATCTTCATATATTGGGGATCTAAAGCCACCCTCTAGCACTGCTACTGAGAACCCCCTTATAACTTCATAACTAATTTTTGGAGTTTTCACAGGCTCCAGAAGGATAGATTATCTGTGCATGGTCCTACAACCAATAAGTATCACTGGCAGAAATGGAATCCAGGTTTTCCAGAGTTCACCTTTCACCCTATATCAAACTCTCCCTTCTTCATTAAATTTCCCCCCATTTCCTAATGGGGAAATTCCCTATACCAACAGAAAGAAGCTCCTGTATGGCAATTTATAGTCTTAGAGAGTTGCCTGGGGGCACTGAGATATTAAGCAATTTCCCCGAGGTCACATAGCTAGTCTATGTCACATGTGGTGTTAAAACATCTTACACACTCTCAGACTGGGTCTCTATCACTACATCGAGTTCCCTCTCTCTTCTACATATTGACCCTCGTTTGTGACTTTTTGATAACATGTCTTAGGGTTGGTTTATGTGCTTTTTTCCAATCACATGAGATAAATATCACTGACGGATGTTGCCTCTTTAGGATATGCTTTCCAATTTTTAAGTTCCTCCAAATGTAACCTCAAGAAATATCAGATAAAACTTTCCATTAAGGAGAACCATGTTAGATGCCAGTGTTTAAAAGAGAAATTCAATGTGGCTACTGATAAACATATGGAGAAACTTGACACTGAAGGGGATGTTTAGCTTGAGTTAAAACAGAAGTGTGGAAAAGTTGCTTTCTCTCCATTTAAACATAGTTGGGAATGGTCTATCTGCTTTGAATGCTCTCTAAGGGGCTGTTTCATTTATTGACTTTGGTTTGTATGAGAGATAAACTAAAACAATCTCCAGTAAAGGCAGAGTCAGATGCTAATTCTGAAATGCAAATTTGCATGGCTGCATGACTGATAATGGGCTCATTCTCTCTTGGGATCTATCTCCTATTTTCAGTGGGAAGATCTTGTTGATTCCCAAAGGAACTAGTCAGACAACTGGGTATATCTGTGTGCCCATGAAAGTAGACCAAGCAATCAGACTTCTAGCACTGAGACTCATGTAAATGATTTCTCACTTAAGTGAATTGCACAATATCCCAGAAGTGAATGAAAGTGAAAAGTGAAAGAGTAAGAAGGCAAAATGAGGTGAGGAAAAAAAAAACTGAAAAAGAAATATTTTCAAGGGGAAGAGGATGATGATCTGGGGTTTCATCCCTCTTTGTTTCTTGAAGCAAGGGGAACCCTGTACCATTTTTCCTATACACCATTTTCACGTACTTTATTATCTGAAAAAAGTCTGGGAGAAAAAGTAGATGACTACCTTTCCCAGGTTCACCAAAAGTGGTGAATTGTGTTAATATCTATTGACTGAAATATTATATTATCCACTTCAACTTCCTGATTTCATGCCAAACAAAAGAAAATATATGTGTAGGAAAGGGATAAAAGGTGGGGATGGGACAAATATAATTCTAGCTTTTTTGCAATGAAAAATAATCAGCATCACACCTCTTAAGAGCACATTTCTTTAGAAAAATCATTTCAGTGGAGTGCATCGAGTTCGGTTAGAACCCGGAATCCCATAATAAAGGTAAAATGTAAGAGAGGAAATCTTAACACAAAAAAGGTTCAGAACTTCAAATGAGCTCAGCTAAAGGAAGAAATCTGTGCACATATGGAATAGTCTTCCAAAGGTCTTGCAGGTGACTTTTCCATTGGAGGAGTGCTTGCTGGCATTTTTAATCTCCTTTCTTTTTCACTTACCCTCTATCATACTCCATGCCTCAAACACTTTATTATAAACAAAATAACATACATTTGCTTCCCAACACTATATCTGTAGGTAGATGGAAGTGACAGAAATGTAAGCTTCAACGTACCCTGGACCTGTGTTTGGACTTCCTGTCTTTAGGCTTCTTCCCCTTTTTGTTGCTAGTGAAATAATGCAGGGTTCCATATTCCATCAAGGCCGCAAAAACAAAAATGAAGCAAACAGAAACAAAGAGATCCATAGCTGTCACATAGGAAACCTTCGGGAGGGATTTCCTAGCAATGGTACTCAGTGTTGTCATTGTCAGCACTGTGGTTATACCTACATTGAGACAAATAGGAAGAGAAGGATAGCTATCAGGTGGTTTTATGGACTACTATTTTTTCATATAACAGACATCTTCTAGGGGTAAATAAATAAACAATTCAATAAAATTACTCTGATTATAATGCTTTTTGAGGGGAATAATTATGGTTGATCATAATTATAATGTCCCAATTTTGTAGTGGTAATCTAAAGCCTTTAAAAGAGTTTATGCCACATTATCAGTCTTACTTTAATATGGCAAAAGCTTCTTTTAAAATAAGAAAAATTAATATATAATATAATAAATCACTATTATTTTAATCATTTTGAGAGTATTTATTGATAAATATGATTGTAGGTTCCAATTTTATGTTACTATCAATATTTTAAATAGTTCATACTACTTATTAGATGATAGTCAATATCACAAAAGCTTTGGAAAAATTAGAATGTACTTTCATTGATTGATTTTTGGAAAGTAATGTAGCATAGTGCATAGCAAATAGTTGTCAGTCAGAACAACCTGGAGCATCCAAAGACTGTGGAACATCATATGCAGCTGTGTGACTCTGGGCACCGCACTTAATCTTAATTTCCTCAACTGTAAAATGAGGATAATAGTACCTACCTCCCAGGGTTGTTGTGAGGATCAAATGAGATAATATTTGTAAGGCACTTAGCACAGTGCCTGACATATAACAGATACTTAATACATGCTTCTCCATTCCCCTATATGCATATGTATATGTAGCTATGCATGTATATACATACATATATGTATACACACATGTGTGTATATATGCACACACATATATACATACACACACATATATAATTTCATTTCTGATCATGATCACAAAGGTATTTTAAGCCTGAAAACTTCCTCCACAGATGCAAATTATTTGTAACTTTAGTCTTAGTGAGTTGTTTGGGGTCAAAGATGTTAAATGACTTGCCTAGTCACATAACTAGCACATGTGTGTATAATATATATTATTATATATTAATATTTGATATATTATTATTATTATATTAATGGATTATAACAGAGTTGAATACACAGTATCATGGGATCTACTTATAACAGCCTCATAAGAAAAAGTGAATCAATCAGACATCACTAGCAGCTAATTTGATAACTAAAGAAGAGTTAGGTGACTAGCCTACAGTTACTTGTGAATGTCAGAATCAAGACTTGAACCCAGGTCTTTCTAATGTGAATGCCAGTATTCTAAACATTCTCACCATTATGCCACTCTGTATCTCCATGATCTGACATGACCTTTTCACACTTAATAAAAAAACAAAGCTAATTTAAAAAATAAAAGGTAGAGTGAATAATTATGACATAATATTGCTAACACTGAGGTGTTTATTATAAAACAAGTAATGCATATGATAAATCTTTACAATTTGACCAAAGATGAATATATAATGGCAGGAGTAGAGACATCTATTTAATTATAGTTTCATATTTTCAAAAATTAGGACACATATACAAATCTCCCTTTGATACCACTCATAACAAAATGTTAAGTCTCAATTATTATGTAGTACTTTCCATCATCCTCTAGAAGAAAAAAAGTTTTTATATCAAAGGTTTAAATGCTTTAAAATGTACACCATCTCCTTCTTTCCTTTTCATATTCACCCAGGATAGTCATAGGCAGATTGCTTGGGTCTTTTCCCTTATATCAACCACACTCTAATTAAACTCTCTCTGTATTTCAAAGCCATAAAATATTCTCACGATCCATTCCATTGTTTATAATTGTCCTTTACAACTTGACTATTGTGAAAATAAATTTAATGTGAAGGTATATGTAAAATCTATATGAGAATGCATGCCGTCTTGGGGTGGGGAGGGGCGAGTCGAGAGAAGGGGAGAAAACTTGGAATTCAAAAACTTGTAGAACTGAGTGCTATAAACTAAAAATAAAAAAATAAATTGAAAACAATAAGGCAGTATTTGTTCTGATTTGGATGGTAGAACATTTGTAACTTACAGCTATTAAAGAAATGAAAAATACTGTGATTTTTATTTAGTTGTGTTTTCTTTGGACCTGCGATTTCATTTGTGTATAGAACGCTCAATGAATAAATTCCATTTACCAATAAAGATTAGCAATTTTTTCTCAAGATATTGTTTTGGAGAGTTGTTTGGGGGCACTGGAAGTTTAACTGAATTGCTAAATATCTGTCAGAGGCAGGATTTGAACCCAGGTCTTTCTTAGGTAAGGAGTATCTTCATTATTATTTAAATGACAATATATTCAGTTAGCAAAATAAAATTTCACCTTCATAAAACCCGTATCCATAGATCGAGGTTGGGAATGATGAATCTTCACTTTCATTTATTTCAACAAGTATTTATTATAAAGTTCCAATTTTTGAGGCCCTGTACTTGATGCAGGAGATACAAAGTCAGTAATGTTTTTATAGCCTGGCCTGGGATACTAAGCAGTTATACAATTTGCTCAGGGTAAGACAATGAATATAGTGGGCCTCAAAATTATGTCCAGATCAGCTGCCACCTCAATATCTACCATATTATATTGTCTCTTGTTGAAAGCCTTAGATTTCAACCTTTGATTTTTTCACTCTCAATTCTCCAGTGGATAGTACAACCATGTCCACATTTTCTGAAGATTTTCTGCCAGGCGGATATTTCTACAGCCTAAATTTTGAATGCAAAGTCTTTGATAAATCACATTTGTGTTTAAATATTTCAAAATATTAAATACTTGCAATCATATGATGCTTACATAATTCATATTTTCTATTTCATAATGCACTGACATATGGCATCATGTAAACTTAATGATAGGCATAACCTAAATTTTTTTTTCCCAGAAAGTAATATGCAAACATGTTCATAATGAAAATAGAGTTTTTTAGGCCCCTTTAAAATAAACAGCAACTTTTAAAAACTAACAGAAAAACAGGGGATGATATAAGGCATGGTGGATGAAGAAAGTTATTGCCATCAGTTGACAAGCTTTTATTAAGTGCTTACTATGTTTCAGGCACTATACTAAGCCCTGGGGATATAAAGCCAAAAGAAATAAAACTCAGAAGTCTCTGTTCTCGAGTAGTTCACACTCTCTGTCATAAACATTGCAATCTATCTATCCTATCTATCTATCTACCTATCTATCTATCTCTGTGTGTATATATCTTTATTTAAATCTATATCTATTTAGAAAGAGACAGAGAGAGAGAGGCACAGAGAAATGAGAGATGAGAGACAGAGACATTCCAGGTCCAGGTTGTTCCTTCAGTCCTAGGGATAACTTGAAAGCAATTGAGACTTCAGGAAGCAAATGACTGAAATGACACTTGCTATGAAAATTCCATAAGCACACTTAATTCTTTTCTTTTTCTAATCCTGTTAGCCTTCCTCTCTCTTCCTATCAACATCTCTCTTTAGGGTTCCTTCCAGATCTAGGGCAAAGATAGGAATAGGTATTGATCCTATCTCTTCATTTTTATTTCTTTTCTTTGGAGGTAACCATGGCTAAGTAACTTGCCCACGATCACACAGCTAGTAAGTGACTGAGGCAGAATTTGAACTCGGGTCCTCCTGACTCTAGGGCCAATGCTCTACTCACTGAGCCATCTAGCTGCACCTCATGGACCAGTTTTCAAAGAACAATTGACAAATAACATTGAATTTGCCATGAATGTAGGAGAGTTGTTTATCTTCAAACTCATCTACCGGGAAGAGCTCCAGAGGCTCTGATGTGGCTCCAAAGACCATATCTATTCCAGCCCAAAAGTGCATTCATGTAGTGCTTTAAGGTTAATAAAGTAATACCTTGGAAGTATTATCTCATTCGAACCACAGAACAGTCATTGTTTTCCCCATTTTACATATGACAAAGCCCAGGCTCGGCAGGGCTAAATGACTTGCCTAAACATGGTCACGAAGCTACTATATAATCGGTTAGAAGTGGGATTTGAACCCAGTTCATCCTAACTCCCAGTTCCTATGCTCTGTTCACTATAGCCTCTCATTTAATAACCCAAGAAAACCAATAATTTATCAAATACCATTTAAAAGCCATAGAATCATGGAGGCAAGTTTTTTTTTAATAATTGCAAACCCAATAATACACAGAAGAATGTAAAATGGTATGTATATTAGAAACATAAATGGATTTCATATTAAAGTGATAATCATAGAAAACTGAGTAAAAGTAGTTATGAATATAGTCTATTAACGAACATTTACATATTTGTCAGACTCCCAAGGCAATTTCTTTGCCAGCTGCATAGTTAGCTGTCTTAAGCTTTAATATTGATGATTCCAAGTGATTTATATTTTACTATACATTATTAAAAGGAGATTTTCACCAGCCATCTCAGGCAACCACATGAAGGGGCACTTTGTGATTAAAAATAGAAATTCTGCCCTTAGCTTTTTATATTTTTTCATGAAATAAGTATCAGTAGTCAGAGAGCTATACTTTTAATTGGAGTGAACCAATTGAACAATAAGCTATCTTTGTAAATGAATTGTAGAAATGGAGGTAGTTTTACCTGACTTTAAAATAATTGGTTCATTTTCAAAGTGGCTGAATGTTATTATAATGTCTTCAAAATACACAGCAAAATAAATTTATCTAAAGCAAGAGAAGACCCCCTATACACAAACATCTACATAACTAGAATTTTTATGATCACAAAAAGATGGAATCAAAATCCTTGCCCAGTGATTGTGATATTTTTGAAGAAAGTGTGATACATGAATATACAAGGATTTCCTTGTGCTATTACTAGGAAGAATTCAGAGAACATGAGAAGAATTGTTTAAAATGATAAAAAGTTAATAAAACAAATTAGCAATGACTGAAACGTTATAAATAAACAACCTCTGAAAAGAAATAGGATGGACTTAATTCAACAGACGATGTTTTAATGTTATCAATGTTAAAAATACATTCTTTCTGTTAAGGATCAGTAAAATACAAAACTGCAAAGTGACATATGTTATCAGTTAAAATCACACTAAGTGCATGGTTTGGGATAAACTTTCAGGAGAAGGTACTTTGTGGGGGAGATGTGTGTTTATTGGGAAATGGCTGTCTTGTAAAAGAAAAAGTGCCAATACATAAAAAATGGCAAAAAGCAAACATACCAATTGTGAATAACAATTCACATTATTCATTATTATTACTGTCCAGGCACATTCAATGTCTCCTCAGCTGTTGCTCAATTTGTAGATTACTCACTTCCTGGCTTCTCATCATTCTTACTTCAGTTCCCTGCCTCTTGGACCCTTTGCTTCTCATTACAACAACCACCAAAAGCAAACAGAGACAATAATAGGCAGTCGATTTTACTCCTTGTAACTGGTAAAAGGCGTAGTAGGGGAAATGACAGAATTTATTAAATAAAATGAGGTTTAGGGATGGGAGAATTTCATTTACCTAACCTTCTCTTGGTTCCATTTTCCTATGTCCTCATTTGCACAGATAAGTATGAATTGGTTCAAAATTTGATCACTCTGTAATCTCTTTTTTTTCTTGGTCTCTTTTAATCACAGTACTTTGAAGGGATCCTATGAGACGCTATTGATTTAGGTCTTAGTGGTACAGGCTATAATACATTTGGTGGTACACTTATAAAAATACATATTGCAGCAAGCATATTTTAATATTTCATACCTAATGATGTCCTTGCAGGAACTGCATCTTTGTTAATCCAGAATGAGACCCAGGAAAGGACGACTGTTAATATACATGGGATATATGTCTGAATGGTAAAGTATCCCATACGTCTACTCAAATCAAAAAAGATTGTCATGATGATATAATCACCTAAAATAAAAGGGTGATAAAGGCATATTATAGTCACAGTATCACGGAAAGTCAGAGTTGAAAGGGACCTCAAAGGATACCTATTCCTGCACAAGAATCCCCTCTATGATCTATCCCCCAAAGAAGCACTCATTTATAGAATTAAAATATGCATAAAGATACAGATCTATATGGAAACAATCCAAAGATAGCCACATTTTTAAAAGTATGACTAATGCCCTGTTTTGTTGTTATCATTGCTGTTTTTCTTACCAGATAGTGTATGCGAGATCTCTGTTGAGTTCCGTAACCCTACAAATGCAAACTGGTACAATCTCCAATATTTGGGATCTGCTACTTCGACAGAGGTTTTCTTCCATTTATATTCTATTTCATTTCTAGGGTACCCATCTGAAAAAAATCATAGGAACATATGTGATCAAAATTCCTCAGCAGCCCATATCTTTGTGGAAAAAGAGAACAACCAAAATCAGCAAATGTCACCTATTTTTCTCTTCTCTCCACCTCTTTCCTTCCTATTCTCCCCCATATTTTTCCCTCTCCTCCACCCATACTATTTTTCTAACTTTTGACTTTTCCCTTTTTTCTTCAATGTGCTTTAGACCAGAAAGTAACACCCGAAGAGGTTCCTGATGCTGGAGTCACATCAAACCTTTAAATCTCAGACATGAAGCATCATCAACGTCATATTTAAATCTCTTCTCACATTCAGTTAGTAAACATATTCTGTCAGTCCTAACGTGACATCTATCCCATCTTCTCCCTCTTTCCAATAACAGCACCCTAAGAATAAACCCATATTAATTTTTCACCTGAACTATTTTAATACCTCTTTAGGAATCTTGCTGCTTCTATTCTCCCCACATCTAGTCCATTCTCATTCCTAATATTCAAATCTAATGATAAAATCCTGGGAGCAGGAGGAAGAAAAACCCTCTGAAAGGACTCTCTACTGCCTAATCAATAAATTTCTAACCTATTAAATCAGTATTTATGACCTTCACAAATGGGTGTCGACTGATTTGGGTAGACTTGTCTCCTAATACTCTTGTTCACATGCTCAATCCTTTAAAAGCCAATATGGACTACTGAACATTCCTCAAACACTTCGGTTGGATAGCTCATGGAAATGGTCATATCAAGTAAGTATTACCCTTTAGAGATGGTAATAATAATAATAATGATAGAATTTATATAATGCTTTAGAATTTGCAAAGTGGTTTTCCATGTTAATTCATTTGATCCTCACAGCAAACTTGTGAGGTAAGTGTTACTATTATGCTCATTTAACAGACAAGCAAGCTGAACTTGAGAGGTTAGGTGACTTGACTAGGGTCACACAGTTCACAAATGTTTGAAGGTGGATTAGAGGTCAAGTCTTCCCCATTCCAAGCCCACTGCCACACCTAGCTGCCTAGGATGGGGGAGTCATGAGTTTGTTTTTAGATAGTAAGAAATGTAGCAATTAGTCAGGGAGAGATAAGATTAGTGAAAGAGTGAAGGTGATGGAGGAGGCAATATGCTGTACAGGGTGTCCAACCTTAGGTTTTTATTGAAACAATAGCCAATATATTTTGATTTGCCATTTCAGTGGGAGCTCTGCGGTAGGTGGGCTTCTTTTACTAAAGCATTTATGTAAATTTCTATGCTTGTAGACGGGCCGCATCCTCCCACAGGCTGCGTTTTGGACAGCCCAGCCGTAGAAGATGGAATGGAATGAGATCAAGGGTGCATGTAGAATGAGTCTTCTTGGTAAGGAGAAGAACATCCTCTTCATGTGAGACAAGAGTGAAGAAGAAGATAGCAGGGGAAGACATTTGTGTGCTATGAGATAAAGAGGAGACTACAGTGAGTTCTCAATAAATTGCCTCATTTTTTTATTTTGGTGAAACACAAAGCAGGAGTCACAGCTGAAAGGGTGGGAGAAATGATCCTATGAGAGGTTTGAGGAGGGATGGAAAGGATTACATTATAAGTGTGACAGTGAACTGATTGAAGGGGGACATAAAAGGATCTCCTTGTCTCAGTGAGGGTCCACCTGAGGTTTTGTGACACAGATTTTTAGTGGATCCAGTCAGCACAGTTTCATGATTTATTCAAGACCACTAAATAGTGTCATATTTAATACAGTTTTGTGAATTGCCTACTCGATGAGATGGTATTAGGTACCTTCTCTAAAAGGTACTTTCATACCTTTGCTTTATTTCTATATAAAGGCATAGATCTATGCCTTTGCTTTTGGTATTCTCTTTATCACCTTTCTCCAACATTTACCCCCTTTCAAATATGCACCTATTGAAACCTTTCCTTCCTTTAAGACCCAAGAAAATATCTACCTTCTCCCCAAAACCTACCTAGATCCCCCTAGATTTTATTTCATAGGATTATCTTATCTGATTTTGTAATATAATCAAACATGTATATATACCATTACCCTTACAGGATGAGAACCTTCTTAAAAGAAGGTTAGTTTCTCTTCTCTTCTCTTCCCTCCCTCCCTCCTTCCCTCCCTCCCTCCCTCTCTCTCTTTCTCTCTCTCTCTCTCTCTCTCTCTCCCCCCCCACTCTCCCTGTCCCCTTCCCCTTTCCCTCTCTCCTTCCCCTTCCCCTTTCCTTTTCCCTTTCCCTTTCCCTTCCCTTCCCTTCCTTTCCCTTCCTTTCCCTTCCCTTCCCTTCGCCTCCTTCTTCCCTTCCCTTCTCCATCTGTCTGTCTGTCTGTCTGTCTGTCTGCTGTCTGTCTGTCTGTCTGTCTCTCTCTCTCTCTCTCTCTCTCTCACACACACACACACACACACACACACACACACACACATACACACACATTTGTATTAGTGCTTTTCATAGAGTAGGTTTCTCATAACCTTGCTTGAAATATAACTGTTTTACCATTTTGGCATAGTTTCTTTCCTGAACATCTCTATAAACTAAAATTTTACTTAGTGATAAATGTGCTGGAACTTAATATAGGTTGGACAGCCATAACCATGAACATTTGGCAATAAAAACAGATCCTGAAATTTGCTTTATTAAAAAAAAATAGAATCACATTGAAAATGAAAACAGCTCTTAGACCAGGGGTGGGGAACCTGTGGCCTCAAGTATTAAGGGCATTTGTTCTATGAAGTTTTGATTCAGTCAAAGGGCCTGTCTTAAACCATTGCATAGAGAACAAAGAATGAACTTTTTCATGTAATTTTATGTTGGGGGTTTTTTTTGGGTAAAGAATTCCTGATTAGTAGTAAGTTGCCAAAAAAATAAAATCTTTATATTAAAATAATTATAAATAAAATAGTAAATGCACATGTATACTGAGTTCCTAATTAGAAATATACTAAATAATTATTCTACATTTTTACAGTAGTTCTCAGTGAATTTAAGTAAAAAATGTTATTAGGTAATCACTATATATAGTGTGATAAAATGATCAAAATCAACACAATATCAACCTTCAAGGAATTTGTAGACTCCTACGTGAGTTAAATGCAAAGGTATGTATAATTTTTTAAAAACTGATATCTATCTTATTTCATTTTAAGCTCTCTTTTTTTCTCATTCTTTCTTATCAACAACAATAACCAAAACCTCCCATTTTTTTTTAATCTTGGCTACTCTAACTCACCCAGTTTCTATTCAAAAACATTCTCCCTTCCTATATCAAATGAGAATTAGCAAACGGATTGATATCATCCATTAGAATGTAAACTCTTTGAGATCCAAGTCTGCATCTACATAATCAACCGTAGTACAATGAGTTTCACATAAACGGTCTTAAAAGTGGCTGTTGAACTGTATTTAATTAAGCAAATCTTAGCAATAGAGTCAAATCTTGCTTCTGCAAAGTGCAAACAACTCTAATAAAGTTTTCTAAAAACTCTGTAAGAAAATCTGACCATGGATTTGACATTCATACCTATTTATATTATTGAGATCTCACATGACAAGCTCTGCAACATTGTTCAACTGTGTCAGTATAAATAGTGGCTGCTTGAATAATTTTAATGTTTACAAAGTATGATGACTGAGATGTCCAATTTAGCTTTAAAGTCATGTGTCATTTTTTTAATGTTAAAAGGAGAAGACTAAGTAGGGAATGCATTTTATATAGTCCAATCTATAGTAGGTAAACCCAACATGCATTTATGGAAATCAAAGACCATCATTTTCTCCTTTGCAATCATTAAACGAACAATCTCAGAATTTAAAATTAGATAAAATTATGAAGTATTTTACCACCTACAGCTGGAAAACTCCAGTGGGCAGGAATGTTCATCCATAGGGAAGTTATGTAGCTGAAGATAGCATTCAGCATTAATTGTTAACCTAATTCAAAGAAACAAAGATCTAGTAAGTAACAAACAACATTTAAGCATTATGATACATGGGGATATTTATGAGATGTAATCTTTTTACACTAAAATGAACACTGAACAGGCAGCTAGATACAATAAAATAACACCAAATTTTCAGAATGCAAACATTATCAACAAGTTCAACAATTTTTGCATGTGGCAAATTATAATAAAAACAAGAAGAAAACTTCCAGAAATGACAATAGTACAATGTTGTTCACATTCCACTGTAGGGCCAGACTTTGTAGGAAAATGAGATTTCTATTACCAATATGTTTTCTAGGTAAAATTCCTGTACTTTTAAAAGAAATTTTAAAACCTAGGTTTTAGTGAGGCATTATTTCGAAGGAAATACCTAGTAGGGACAAAGTGTTTGTTCCCAATTGTTGGGGATCCAAGACAATGAATTTAGGCAATTTGCATCTTTGAACCACATCTGTATTTACTTCTGTTTTTGGACAACTTAGTCACAATGCTTAAAATCACGTAATCATAGAATTTCATAGCTAGCAAGGTACCTTGGAGATATCGAATACAAAACTCTTATTTTATAGATGAGAGAGTGAATGCTACCCGCTATTTCCTTGCACTCATGAGATAAAGAAAACAGTCTTTTTGTAGCACTGCATTTTCATATTTTAGGTACTAGCTTCTACCTAAGAGAGTTTATTAAGTGGGTGAATATCTAATGGAGAATGGATGGGGTTGTATATCCAGAAGGCCAGGATTTTGTGTCTCAGTTTTTCTAGCTCTAATATGGTGATGAATGTTCTCCATCTTAACATCTCAAGGAAGTAGTCATCTGAAATTGGTATGGTGGATGATGATGTAGGGGCAACTAGGTGGCACAGTGGATAGAGTGCTGGTCCTGAAGTAGGAAGACTGATCGTTCTGAGTTCAAATCTGGCCTGGTAGCCCTACTAGCTGTTTGAATCTAGGCAAGTCACTTCACCCTGTTCTCTTCAGTTTCCTCATCTGTAAAGCCACCTGGAGAAGGAAATAGCAAGCCACATCAGTAGGTTTGCCAAGGAAACCCCAAATGGGCTTATAAAGAGTTGGACATGACTGAACAATAACAACAGTGATACGTAGAGATGAGGGAGAAGGAAAAGGAAGACTGATGGTAGTGGTGGTGGTGGTGGTGATGATGAAAATGATGATGATGATAATTCAACATCCTTACAATTCTTTGTGATTTTTAAAGTGTTTTTACATACATAAATTTAAGGTTTCCATTAACCCAAAGGAGAATAGAGAGGCACATGATGAGTATGAGAAGGCTATTGCATATTACCAACAAAAAAAAACTTCACAAAAGTGCAAAGAATGACACCAGAGAGTCATATGCCTGGGTGGGGGAGGGGAGTATGGTGGTGGTGAGATATATAGGCCAACTGACAGACAATTTTCATTCTCCATTAGTATCTACACAATGTCAAAGAACAGAGAAGGTCCTAAGGTAGATGGCTGAGAGTATTTGAAAAGATACAGATAAGAGTCAGAAAGGTTGAACAGTCAAAGATGCATTCCCATTTTGTAAATAATTATAGATCTATGAAAGTATCAAATCTTTTTATTTGGCTCCCATGACAAACTTTGAGGTGATTATTATAGGTATTGGAGATATTAAATATGAAAGTATATTATTTTCTAAGAAATGAATTGCTACATAGGTCAAAAGCATTTATAATATCACTTATCTAAACACAGTTGCTTCTGGGAATGGATGACTGGAGTTGGGCAGACAAAAAAGTAGGAAGTTGCAATTGGCAGGTATTCAAACATCCAAAGAACTTGGTGGATTGTCAGTAGGCAATTGGATTTCCTTCTGTACCCTCTGTCAGAATTCACATAACTAAAACTGGAAGAGGTTAGAACCTGTGTTCTGAAAAAACAAAAAGCCTCCAGGTCATCAGTATGTTTGTGAATCAGCCAATAATCCTAATGGAATATCTAGTTAGCTTTAGTAGGTAGCTTATTTCCCTGTCTCCTTAGATCTTATGCATTTTGGAACCATTGCTTATCTTACTCTATCCTGGGGACATAATAACAGCACCAAGTTTCAATTAAAATAAATAGAGTTCCATGCTACTATCATCTCCACTGGTTAGAGCAGAAGACAAGAAATTTAAATCACTAGCATCAGCTTGAAGTCACATTCTATAACAAGCTGAGGTGCAAATAGGCATAAAGTATCTTAGAAGAGATGTTATGATTTTTGGAAAGATTAAATAGGTCTTAGGAAAAACAGATTTCAAATCGGCTCTTGTGTTCAATGCAAGCTTTTAGATAGTTGATAACATAGATACTAGCAACATTATTTTGACACTTAAGATTTAATATATTTCACAAATTAAGCACTGCAAAAAAAAAAGTTTTAGCAGCTGATAATTATCAGCCACTTATATCTAGTAATGGTGGAGGAGAAAATGTATCCAGGAATAACTGGTGTCCCTTTTAATAGAATTTCTTTTAATCCAACTTATGGATGGTGTTTTTTAAAATGTAAATTTGGAAGATAGTTCAATTAAACGTAAAGCAAAATTTTTAGATACCTATGATGAATTACTTCCCAGCATACATTTAACCATATTTTAGCTCAAACCAAAATATTCAAAATGTGGTAATTTATTTTGATTTAAAAAAAATACTGCCACATTTAAGGCTTTTGTTAATTGATTGTAAAGGCCCATTGAACAAATTTCCTCAGGTGTTGATCTGAAATTCATCATTGGATCATTTTCATTGTGTTTTTTTCAAGTACTTTGATGGTTTTTCACTCAGACATATGGATCAAAGAGACCCTGAAGGGCAAAGGGTTTTCTACAGAGTGTGAAGAGGGCATTCTTGGAGGAGGTAGACAGAAATGAGGGAGATCCCAGAAAGACAAGTTTTAAATTTAAAGAAAACAAAGCAAAAATGCGTTCTCATCATGGGATATCAATCTACACATATTAGATACACCTTTTGATGGCATGTTTTTATAAAATGAGAAAATTGTAAGGCTAGGAAGGACCTCAAAAGTAGTTTTAAAAAATCATTTAATGCTGAAGCATGGGTTCTGCTGGCTTTAGTAAGTCCCTAGAAAAAGACATGGTCTGCAAACATAAGCCTTAAATGGCATACTTCATCCTTCTCTTCTCCTATCCATTCATAAAAACTGTGTAAAATGCTGTTGGGGGAAAGTATAGGATTCACATTGAGGAAAGATTATTTATATAGACACACCTCTAGAAATGGGCTGTTTCTAAGGCTCCAGAATTTCACCACAGAGTAGGAGTAAGTTGTTAAAAAATCTCTTTGACTTACAGCTTGTAATTAAACAGATACATAGATGCAGACATACACACACGTATGCACGTGTGTGTGCATGTGCGTGCATGCGTGCGTGCGTGTGTGTGTGTGTGTGCGTGTGTGTTTAGAGAGCTTTAGGGGAAGCAACAAAAGCAAGAGGATAGAAAGTCTTCAATGACACCTGGGGAATCTATGATTAGCCCTGTCTTGTCCTGGGAGTTGTGCTCAGTGGATGCAGCGAATATGGGGAGAGAGATTCTAAAAGAAGAAATTTATAGACCTAGTCAGCAGTAAGCTTGGGGAGGAGTAAAGTTATAGGGCACATCAAAAGTCATCATGCATTCATCCATTCAACATTTATTAAACAGCTATTGTGTGTATTTGTGTGAGAGGGGGAAATGTCTTAGATACTGAGGGAGATAAGACATAGTCCCTTCCCTCTTGGTTTCTAGGAAACCATAATGCAGGATATTTCATAGGATCATAGATGAAGAGTAGAAAGGAACTTCACAGTTAATTTATTTCAATTCCATTTTAGAGAGAAGGAAACTCAAGTACAGGGAGGTTTACTTTTTAAGTATATTACAGAGATAAAAAACACAAGGTACTATGTGAGGTTTAATCAGAAAAGGTAGGAAAGTATTCACAGAAGAAGTACTGTTTGATTAGAAGTTGAAAGGTGGATATTCAACAGCTGTGGTAGGAGAAACATTCAACATATAGAGTATGTATGAACAAAAGCATATAAGTTGATGAGCATGGACTGTGGGTGGTAGCTAGCCAGGGATGTAGGTGTTGCAGTTATGGAGAAGAGATGTTCAAGTTTGCTGAAACACAAAGTAAATGTACATGGATAATGAAGATGAAGATAGATGATGAAGTAGATCCAAATTGTGGGACTTTGATAAAGAATCTTAATGAAAATCAAATAGTCTTTACTTAAAAGAGGGAGCCACCAAAGAGTTGGAGGCAGAGGAACAAACTGATACATCCCATGCAAAAAAAATATTATTTTGGAAGCAATATGAAGGATAAATTGGGGGATGTGAAGAAGAGTGGAGTCAGAAGACCTGCTGAAGGCTATTGAAATAGTCCAGGGACAATGGCAGTGAGAGTAGGCAGGAGGGGCCTGATGGAAGGGTTACAGAGGGAGTTGTCAGGATTTGGTAACTGATTACATAAAACCAATATTATGAATGTGTGGAACAGGGTGAATGGCAGTACCATAAACATAGTAAAGTCAAAAGGAGTAGCAAGTTGTAGAAATAAAGATAATAAGCTTGGTTTCAGACACTTCAAAATTGTAATGATGACAATTTTAGGAGCAAATGTCTTTTGATTGATAAGAGCTACAAGGTTAGGCCCAGGAGGAAAAAAAATAATGGTCAGAACTGGAAATATATAAATGAAAGTCATCTTAATAGAAGCAGTAGTTGAAACTGGGAGAGTATCATTGCCATGGAAGGACAAAGGTTAAATAAAAGAGCCAATAAGTAAATAAAAAAAGATTGATAAATGAATGAATGAATGAATGAATGCATAAATAAAACAAGAGAGCTCCCTCCCCACCCTACACACACATATTAAGGGGTTAAGAGACAAAAGAGTAACCAGGGAAAGAAACAGAGAAATTAAAGATGGAACTGAAATAAGGAGTCAGTAGTGTGTCTGAAGCCAAGGGAGAAGAAAATAACCTGGAGAAGGAAGTACTCATCCATGTAAAAAATGGAGAAATATCAATGAGAATGAAGATTCAAAAAAATCCATTCAATTTGGTGATTAGGTAGGGTGTCATTTAAGAAATCAAATTAATTAGGATGATAGGATCAGGATCTTGAATGCAAAAAGTTAAAAGAGTTGTATAGGCATTGGAGTTAAAGTACCTTTTTAAAAGAGGTTTCATATTGAACGGAAAGCTAGAGATGTGATACTTCAATGTGTTAGAAGAGACGATGAATGATTTTTTTTAAAACACCTTAGGGTTAAGTTAAAGAAGGCAAATTACTTTCCAAATACAATAATGATGGGGAGGGAGGTTAGAGGCTGAAATTTTAAAAGTAGATACTGTTTGGGCATAATACCAGATTGCTCTCCACAATGGTTGGATCAGTTCAGAGTTCCACCAACAATGACAATGATTAGTATTCCAATTTTTCCACATCCCCTCCAACATCTGTCACTTTCCCCTTCAATCATTTTAGCTAATCTGGTAGATGTAAAATATCTCAAGATTGTTTCAAATTTCATTTTAAATGAATAATGATTTAGAGCATTTTCATATGACTATAAATTATTTTGATATCTTCAATCAGTAATTATACTTCCCGCACTAAATAACCAAAACAGCTGTGTCTTTGCAGGTTTGACTTTAGGAAGAACAGGCTGGCACCTATGTATTATCAAGATTCTCTGGAGAGATGCTCCTTTCCCTAAATGCCTCCCTTTACAGTCTGAGATTCTCACCATGAATTAATGCTTTTCCTTGAACACTAATAAGCCCCTATTAAAAAAACAAGTATGCTATCTACGGAGGATGGTACATTGACCCATTACTTTAATTCTACAGTGAACTGGTGATCTCCCTGGTGCGGCTCCTCCTGTCTACCACTGTAGATATTATTCTATCCAATAATTGTTTATTAAGCACTTACTATGTGAAAGACCCTGTACTAGGTATCATATGCAAAAAAGACAAAAATAAAATAGTGCCTCTTCTTTTTTTCTTTTTTATTGTTTACAGTTATTTAATTTATTTTTAAATATCTATTTCAATTTTCAACATTAATTTCTATAAGTTTTAAATTTTCTCCTCCTCCTTCTCCCCTCCTCCCCCAGATGGCATGCAATGCAATATGGGCTCTACATATACATCCCTATTAAGCACATTTTCACATTAGTCATGTTGCATAGAAGAATTATTATGAGTGGGAGAAACTATGAGAAAGAAAACAAAACAAAACAAAAGAGGAAAGAGTCCACTTCACTCTGCATTCTGCCTCCATAGTTTTTTCTCTGGATTTAGATGGCATTTTCCATCATAAGTCCTTTGGAATTTAGGTCCTTGCGTTGAACAGATACATTTTAAAAAGAGGAAGCACATCCCTGTTTTATGTGATAATTGATACTGTAGTCATTAGCTGCTTATATAATTTTCTTTTTTAAATTTATTTTTAGTTTACAACACTCAGTTTCGCAAGGTTTTGAGTTCCAAATTTTCTCCACCTCCCTCTCCTCTCCCCTCCCCCTCCAAGATGGCATGTAATCTGATATAGGTTCTACATATTCTTTCACATTAAACTTATTTATACAATAGTCGAATTGTAAAGGAGAATTATAAAAATAGAATGAACCATGAGAAAGAAGAAATAGAACTAAAAAAAGAGGAAAAAAAAGAATAGTGCCTCTTCTTAAATGATGTACATTCTACTGGATGTGGTGAACACAATGTGAACACAGATTAAACATAATACAAGACATATCAAGAAGATGTAAAATAATCTATTGGATAACAATCCTTTGAAATATACAGGGCCAGGGGAAGCACTAAAAACTGGAGAGTGGACGTTGTCCATCTATTAATTCCCACTCACACTTACTAAATGATTAATCACCTTTTGGATCATTCATCATTCCTTTATGACAGTTCTTAGAGAAAGTCATGATGGATAAAGTTCGACAGTCCTTTTACTTCTGCCATGGATTTTCCCATTTTTCTTTGTATCACTTACAACTTTCATTCTATAAAGAAGTCTCATTATACCTTATAGGAGCATGAATTAATTTGTCAATTTAGCTAGAAGAGAAAGGGGCCTGAGGAAATGGCATATAGGACAGCTGCGTTTTGATGGGGACTTTGGATGAAAGGGAAGAGATATTTTTGATAGCAAGCTGATCAGAAGGGTAAGTTTTGGCAAGGTGTCACAATGGGGAAGGTTGTGTGGTTTTGTTGTTTGTTCTTGTTCCTGTTGGTATTTTTTTCCCAAAGGCAAACCTACATATTGTTTGGGCAGCTAGGTGGTGAAGTACATAGAGCGAAGGGCCTAGAGTCAGGAAGAATCTTCCTCAGTTGAAATCTGGATTCAGACACTTACTAGTTGCGTGACCTTGGGCAAGTAACTTAACTCTGTTTGCCTCAGTTCCTCATGTGTAAAATGAACTGGAAAAGGAAATAACAAAACACTACGGTATATTTTCTAAAAAAAACCCCCAAAACAAAAACAAATGGGGTCATGAAGAGAGACACGACCAAAACGACAGAACAACAGAAACAACATATTGTTTAAGAGGAAGCTTGGGAAACAATGTGGACTCTATCTGCACTACAACTTGCTTTCTGGCCATCATTTGTAGAGATGATTTACTCAATAACTCCTAACCATTCTTGCAACATGAATGCATTTTAAAACATTCTGTAATCCCTTTCTTTTGTGAAACTTCTATGTATAGAAACTTGTCTATAAACTTGGTGTATAGAAATGCCATTTCTGCATTTGCCATTTAAAAAGAAAGGAAAAAATGTTTAATGGATTGTAGAACATTACTATGGATAAAGGGACTAAGAAATATTTTTTTCTAGTTAAAATTAACAACAACAAAAATATTACCTTAAGGTATAGAGAACTCTTCCATCACTCCATATTCGAAGCAGTCGGTTAGGAGTTGTTATCCAATGAGCATCTGATTTTCTTGAGTTTCGGAAGAAAGTATCAGGTATCCAAATTTTCCCAACCATGTTGCTATTAAGCATCAAGACTTTCATTGTGCTATTAAATCTTAAGCGGCTATCAAACCAAGTCTGGGCAAAAATGATATCTATTGTATATTCCTGAAAAGAAAACCAGAAATAGAAGGGCATATTAGGATTTTTTTTGTATTTGATGGCCATATCTAGCATTTCTTTAATTTGTATGGATGTCAAGCGCTTCTGCCAACTTGTAAGCTAATGCCATAAGGGCAAATACCTTAATGCTTAGCACAATGCCTGGCACATAGTAGGCACTTAATCAATATTCATTGACTAATTATTGACTGAAGTTTATTAGATCTTTCTGACTTGCCATGGGCCTAGGGTTCTTAACCATTTTTTGAGTCATGGACCCTTTTGAAAATCTGGTAAAACCTATGAACTCCTAGGAGCAATAGTTTAAATACAGAATATGCAATCCATAAAATTACAAAGAAAAAGAATTATATTGAAGTAGTCATCAACATTAAAACAACAACAGAAAGAAACAAACAAAAACCACAGTGGGCCCAGGTTAAGAACTCTTAGTTTATTGCCATATGTTCCATATGGTAGTCTCTTAATACGTGCTTACAAGTTTATAAATTAAAGCAAAACATTTTTCCTTTCCATCATAGTATCTCAAAGTTCATACAAATAACAGTATCTATTGTGGTAAATGACCAATATTATTCTTTCACTTTTTCCAAATTAATGATATGCATTTCCAAATAAATGCTTTTCATGAAAAAAACAAAAGCTGAATGATGAGTCCAGGGATAAAATCCTTGATTCTCACTTAGTCAATCATGTTTAAATTGATGTTCAGATTTTGTGTCAATTTTAGCAGCAGTTAACATGTATGTTATCTGATAAAATATTCAATATTGAATCTAATTCTCCATTACCACTTGCTATTATGTTTGCTTCAAGTAAAGGTACTCAACACTTACAAATCTTTCCTCTCTTTCTCAATCTCTCTTTCTCTCTCTCTCCCTCTCTCTCTCTCTTTCTCTCTCTCTCAGCTCTCTTGGTCGTGACCTACAATTTAAGAAGTGCTGAAGAGGTTGCAAGTAAAAAAAGTTTAAGAAGCACTGTACATATGTGTCTATGCATGTATGTGTATGTATATATGCACATATGTATAATGTATATATACATATATATATATATGTGTGTGTGTGTGTGTGTGTGTGTGTGTGTGTTGAACATATGCAATGTATTCTATACAAGCCAGAAAGATCCCCTCCATGGAAGGATTATTTAGTAAGATAAAAGTAGGTATAATTATATGCTAAATATGAAGAATCTGTTATTTTTTCATTGTTAGGAATTTCCAGTGTGGAAATTCTCTATATTAATGCAAACAATTTGTTTATGATATAATAAATATGTCCTAGCTAATTACATGAGGTACAGAGAGTTCAAGTTACCTGTCAAGCACCATAGAACTAGTATGGTTTGGAGGTGAGATTTTAATCCTATGCTCCAGACTCCAAACTCTGCACTACCTTCACTATGTCTCCAAGCCTCCTCTAAGGAATAATTATAATCACAATGGAAAGAAAAACATTTAACCATGATGAATCTGTATGATTTTAAACAGCATTCAGTACATTTTAAGAGGCCTTGGACACAGAAAGACTATTTCTACAAATAGGCCGTATTCTTTGAACTCAAATTACTATTCCCTATTTAATGGTTCATTGAATTAAGGAGGCCAGTTTGTTCAATTTCAAATGTAATAGAAGAAAATATTAAGTTATCTTCTTTATTGGGCCCAATTTATTAACATAGTAATAATATCTTTATACTCTATGTTCATACTTCCTTCACTGAATTCCTACTTGGATGCTTTATCAAGGCATGGCAGTGGCTCTGTATTCATAACAGCTATGCAAGAAATTTCCAGCTTTGGTAGGTTCTGTGAAACTAGAAAAGCTTGGAGTGGAGGCCTGGTGATGGGCTAGAGATCTCTCATCTCAGGACACTTATTATCAGGTTCACTGAAGGGTGATCTCTACCCCTCCCCACAACATACACTCAAGGCAACTTGTAAAACCTACCAAGATACAGAAGAGCTGTACTTAGAATCAGTGGAAAGAAACTCCCCACTATGAAAAACATGGATTCTTTAAATGCTGAAGTATAATATTCCTTAAAGTACCTCAAGGAGACTCCTAAGTCTTCAAAGAATTAAGTAAAGGCAACATAGGAAAAGTGACATCTTATGTTCTGTTATTGTTGCTGAAAGTAGCTATACTGGCATTAACAGGATGCCTTAAGATTTAGTAAGTTTTCCCACATTGGAGCCCTTTAACTAAAATCTGAATGATATGTTGAAGTTTGATTTTGATTTGTCAATCCCTGGGGGTCACTTACAACGCTGAGATAGTATTCTATGATATTATTTCTAATAGACATAAGTGTTGAAGTCTTTAGAAAAATATACTCCATAGGAGGGCTGTCAAATTCAAATAGAAATGAGGGTCACATAACCATGCATAATGATCCCAGCAGGCTGCATATTGACTTAGAAAATGACACATGCCTACATATTTCTCTTTCAAAAAATTAATTTATCAACACATTAAAATCAGAAAGGAATTACACGTTAGTCTGGTTTGGGCCACATCTAGGAGTGTTTTGGGCCACCTATGGCCTGTTTAGCAGTTTTGCTCTATAGTGAATCATGGATACGGTCGCATAATTGCCTAATTTACATATTGTATGTTTTAGATCAATCCAATTCCTTTCAGATTAACTAATAAGCATTTTTTGATGATGATACTGGAAAAAGAATGTTCCAAAAGACAACCACAAAATGACTCCTCGAGTAAATTGGACTACTCCCTATCCCCTAATCAGGCCCTCCACTTTCATACATCTGTGCCTGGCTCATGCCCTTTCCAGTACCTTACATATCTGAATTCCCCAGTTTTCCTTAATGAATTCTTACTCATTCTTTAAAGTCTAGCTTAAATGCCACCTTCTCCAGTTAAGTGTTTCCTGATTCTTTCCTTCTCTTTTATACCTCATTTAGCACTATCTGCGTGGGATTATAGGGTTAGAGGTTTAGAGCTAGAAGCAGGGTTGGGAGTGGGGAGGGCTTAGTTCTATCTAACCCCTACAATTTCATGAAGGAGGAAAAGGAGGCCCAGGAAAGTAAAGTGAATTATCCAAGGTCATCTAGAGGACATATGACAAAGCCAGGATTAAAGCCCTTTCCTACCTAAATGAGTACTCTTTGATTTGCACAGGCCTAGGGCTCTAAGATGTTAAAGCATTTACCCAACTTTATTTTAACCCAATCTAGTATGTTTGTTTGTTTAGGGAGCTTCCAAAGCCACCTCTCTATTCTTATCTAAGTGTGTATAGCAGAGAAATGATTCACATACAAATAATACCCACATGTATGAGAAGCAATATTGTTGGAATGAGGATGACCTGTGTTCCATCTACGGCCATACGAACACTGGTTTTGTAAACCTGATAAAATCGCTTAAGCTCTGGAGGCTCTAAGCAACTCCTAAGACTAGAAGTTGTAGAGAAGGTGCCAAGCCAACCTGACTCAGTAGAGGTATTTTCTTTATCTGAAAGTTCACTATACTAATGAAAGCTCAAGTCTACTTTTTATTCTTTTACATACACATGCGTGCGCGCACACACAGACACACACACACACACGAGAGGCATAAAACAAAGAACCTATCAAGTATCTAATCTGATTGAATTATTATTATTATTATCTAGCCAAATCAATATTCAGTTTCCTACAGTCTCATCCCAGACCTACTATTTGTCCCTTGCCAAAATCTCAATATTGGATTAAAATCATTTTTTCCAAATAACACTGATTTGTAACTGGGCTACAGAAAGTTGTGGAAAGAATACATTTTTAAATTAAAATGCACAAGCCAGTGGAGCAGTTATGTTGATAAGCATGACATTGAGACTTTTCATGAATAAAAAAGTTATCACATTCAGATGTCAACATTTTATAAGGCACAAGAAATTCTCTCAGTAATCAGAACAGTACACATAAATGTGTTGCATCTACTAAGAGACCACCTCTTGTGATAACAAAATAGAATGATTTTCTTTAGCCTTTATGTAATTCAATTCAAATGTACATTAAGGATTTCTTCATCTGAAGCTGATGAAGCAAGAAGCAATCCCACTTGTGCCATTATCATTTACTTTACCTATTACAGAGATCTACTTTTTAAGAAATATTCTGCACTATCTCCCCCCACCTTCACACACCTCTCCCCCAGCCACCTACCTCCTTCGCTCACCGATTCTGGTATTAACAGAATTCCTTCATTATTTTCCCCAAAGATAATTTACTATCAACTTTATATTCCAGTAATATCTAGCTGGTTATACTCAATGTATACAATATTCTGTTTATCATTCAGGAGATAGAAATTACTTTTCTGGGAGGAAAAGGTCATACAGGATGGATTGTATCACTCTTCCTCAGCTTATTCCTCAGAAGATTCCATCTTCATTAACACTGATAAAATGTGGTTGTGACATATATCCCTCACCAGTATCCAGAGCACAGGAATGATAATGAAGACAATGATAACAATAATAATAAATATTATTAAACCATTAATAATAATCATATAAGCTAATATTTATATACTTTTTTAGAAAGTGCTATTTTATGCATGAATTCATTTAATCCTCACAAAAACTTTTGTTAGTGAGGAAAATGATGACCAGAAAGGTTATGTGTCTTCCCTGCTCTCACACAGCTAGTAAGTGGTAATCTAGGATTCCAACCTTGGTCTTCGGATTATAAATTCAGGGCTCTTCCTACTACACTAAAGCTGCCCCGTTGGCAGATAGTGATCTCCTAAGTATATGGAATTTGCTTCTGGGAACTCTAACTCCTGTAAAATCAGGAAACCTCAACTACCTGTCTCTCTCTTTCCCAAATACCTATTAACTTAAGCTTTATGCAAAAAAAAAAAAAATACCTCATGCTTTTCTCAGCTTGGGGATAAACTCAATGTGGACCTGTAACAGCAATCCTACTTGCTGCTACTGTGGCTATGTAAGGCCAATGACACCAGCACACAGGATGGCTACTAGCACAGGTTCTTTGCTTTGTTTTTCTAAGGAAAGCAATTTTAACGGGTTAACAATCTTACATCAGTTAAACATATATATATATATATATATATATATATATATATATATATATATATATAAACATACACACACGTATATATATGTATATGTATACACACACATATATACATATATATTTATATGTGTGTATGTATATATATATACATATATATATATATATATATATATATATATATATATGCATATATACACACACACACAAAAACAAATATATCATTCACTTAGTGCAGATGAAAACACCAGCACCCTGAACTTCAGAGAGTATATAAACAGAAATTACAAGCATACATTATATAAACAGAGCAAATAAACACAAATCGGTAGGCAGGCTTCTAACCATCTAACTATACCAATACATACAGTTACCAGACAGAGAAGGATCAACATCTGGGTTTTCAAAGCTGGGGGGGTGGTGCTCCTTGATGGCTACCCAGAGTCTCCACACCAACACTCTTCCAATGAGTGTGCCCCCCAAAACAAAACGCTAACCTCCGAGTATATATATGCTTCCTCAGGATCAGAGGGCATCACAACCATTCGACTCAAATCCATGTAACCTAGGCTTTCTTGTGACTTAAGCAGGTCATCAAAGAGGACCCATTCAATAAAAGATTGAAACAAAGGCAAGACTCAATCAAAGGCACTGGAGTGCTGAGAAGCACTCAAACAAAAGACAACAAAAAGTCCCACTTGCTTGCTATTACATTTGAAAGCCAGGACTCATCAAAGGTATTTGACTGGCCTAGTGCTTGAGCACTCCCAAACAAAAAAAAAAAAAACAAAGGCAAAAAGTCCAACCTGCTTACCATTACAGGATGCCATTCTAGATATTGAGTCTTTTATGCACTCAACCATCTGACATATCAATGTAAGGAAACTGTTTTATCTTTAGGTCTCTAGCCTGTGCTGAAAGACATAAATGTATTACTTCTATTAGCAGTTTTCTTTTATCCTGCAACCCCTTGTGTAATACATTAGTTTTGGGCGTGAATTTTTCTAGACAAAACAGGAAGGAAAGAAGGAAACAAGTTTTCCTTAAGCACCTACCACGTGCCTGGCACTTTTGTATGTGCTTTGTAAACATTATCTCATTTGCTTTTCACAACTATGACAGGAAGGAGACGCTATTGTTATCTTCCATGTTATAGTTGAGGACATTGAAGCTGACGTAGTGACTTGCCCAGGTCGTAAAAATAGAGGGTGTCTTTGATCAAATATGAACCCAGGTCTTCCTGGCTTCCGGCCCAACAATTTCTCCACTACGTCACCTAGCTGCCTCTAGGAAACCAACTAAGTTTGTTTGTTCCACAGTGCTTAGTAGCGTGCTTGGCATACAGTAGGTGTATATTAAATGTGTACTAACATAAATTGCACAACAGCTACAATAATAACAACTGAAAATATTTGCATAACAAAACTTCTATTTACTTATATTCTATTGCTAATTCTTCTTAAACTTATTTTATATTATGTACTTTACTTTGTTTTGCAAAATAGAATATGGGTACATTGTGATTCCCTATTTTTTAATCTTTTGTTAAATCACACAGGAAGAAATTTATGCCTTGAAATTTTTTTTGAAGTCCATGTCAAAATTATGCCCAATCCAATTCAATAAATATTTCTGAAGGGCCTTCTCTGTACCAGGTACTAAAAGAAAAAAAGACATAGTATCTGCCCTAGAGGAGTTTATAGTCTTAAGAGTTATGATAATATTGAGGCTTCGATAACAGCATAAGATTAAAAATACAAGTTAACTATAAGTACAAAACATTATGAATGATGGAGAAGGGAAAAGGAATAGGAAGAGATTATGTCCTCCTTAGAGGAACAGAATAAGTTCCATGGGAGAAAATGGTATCTAAGTTAAGAAAGACATCAACAGGCAAAAATAGGGGGTAAGTAAAAGTGATTTATTATAGATGTGGAGGTCAGTATAAGAAAAAGAAGTATGAATTTTGTGAATACTGATATTGTGGTGAAAGAATGTTAAAGACTAGTAGACAGAAAGATAATGTAGTGCTCCATTGGACCAAAGCTCTCTCTTTGTGAAAATCAGAGCAGCAAAGAAATTTCTAACGTGCCTTGTTGATAGTTGCAAATTCAGCATCTCTGCCTCATCTACAAAGACTTCTGGGGGCTAGTAGCACAAGAGCATGTCAAGCTATGTGTTAACAGAAAAGGCCTAGAGGGAAGGAGAAGTGTTTAAAAAAAAAAGGAAGGCTTTCGAATGTAGGGAATGGTATTGGCAAAAATGTCATTATTTTCAGTAGTTGATGCCTTTCTTCTTGCTGGAAGATGATAATCTGGAACTTTCTCCTTTGGGGGATAGGTGGGAAATTGCTTTGTCTTGTGCAGCATTTGTTGTTGTTCTTCGTAATTAAAGAGGTTGAAAATGACATCACTATGTTGGGGTCAAGGTGTACAGTATGTCCAACTGTGGTTGCTCAGACCAATAAGAGCTCAGAAGGCTCAGGTTGGGCACAAATAGTCCACATGAACATTTGGAGTGGAGTTGTCTCTAAATTTGTGCTTCTCACATTTCTTTTGAGCTACTGCAATTCTGCTTTGCTCATAAAGCATAGCTACTTCTTTCTTAGAAACAGCCATGCCATGCTGGATGGTCTTGTGCCAGTGTCTCTCATGTCTCACAATTAATATCAAAGTTCTTCAGAGATACCTTTAGAGTATGCTTATATTGCTTCTTCTGACCTCCATGTGAGTGCTTGCCCTGTGGGAATTCTTCATAATAGTCTTTTAGGCAAATGTAGCTTAGACATTTGAACAATATGGCCGGCTCATCTGAATTGCATTCTTTGCAGTAGAGCTTTACTCCTTTATAGTTCAGTTCAAGAAAGGACCTCGGTGTCAGGTATTTTATTTTACCAGGTGGTAAAGGGGTGTAAAGGCAAGCAATGTGGGACTTTTTACTGTTTTTTTTTTTCTTTTGGAGTGCTTCTCAGCACCAAGGCATCAATCTCAAACAAACTCAATCAAGTGCCTTTGAGTGAGTCTTGTCTTTGTTTGTAGGAAGGTCCACACCCTTTTGCTAATTAGGTCAAGGGAGGTGTGAAGCTCTCTGACCCTGAAGAAGTGTATATATACTCTGAGGTTAGCATTTTGTTTGGGGCTCGCTTATTGGAAGAGTGTTGGCGTGGAGACTCTAGGGCTGTTAAGGAGCCCCCTGGCTTGAAAACCCAGATGTTGGTGCTTCTCTCTCTCTCTGGTAACTATGTATGTATAGCTTTGGTCAGACAGCTAGAAGTCTGTCTGTTGATTTGTGTTATTTGCTCTGTTCATATTTTCTTTGTTTGTAATTTTTGTTTGTATTTGCTCTGAAGTTCAGTGTGCTAGCTTTTCCCCCTGAATTAAGTGAATGATATATGTATGTTTGATTAAAGTGAGATTGTAAACCCTTTAAAGTTGCTTTCCTTAGAAAAGCAGATCAAAGAACATGTGCTAGCAGCCCTCCTGGGTGCTGGTGTTGTTGGTCTTACACCTCCACGGCAGCCGCTAGTAACACTGTTGTTACAAGGTGGAATAAATGAAAATAAGTGTACTAGATATAAGGGAAGCAGGACTGATATCATGTGTAGTTGAAAATATGCTTAATGCTTAGCATTATTCTGAGTCTCCAAAGGAATAGATAAGCTGATCTAGAATGGTATCTCTGTTTAAGTGAAAAACCAAATAAAATAGAACAGATCAAAGGAAAACAGAACAAACAAAAAACAGAACCCAGCATGAATTCTTGCCTTCTCCCTCCTAGGAGGTCCAGGATCCAATCACAGTACCCAACCACTCTGAGGATCTAATGCAGAGAATTGAACTTATCTACTGGAAATGCATAATGCCTATACTGTCAACCTAGTTAGATTAATTTCTACTATTCCAGGGAAAGACTTATGATCAGCAGAGTATAACAGTAGAAGAGCCCAGACCCTGGAGCTGGAGGACCTGCATCCAAATCCCATTTCTGATGTTCACCATCTATGTGACCTCTGACAAATCACTAAACCTACCTGGAATTCATTTTCTTCAAGTTTTTGTGGTCCCTTCCAGTTCTACATCTATTTTGCTTTGTCTTTGCAATTGAACTTAAGGATGAATGGATGCAAGAGGGCAAATGGGTATGAGAAATGGTTATTAATAACCAACAATTTTCAGGGAGATTCAGAGGTCTCCTCTTCTTCTAAAGTCCTTTAAAAGTTCAGTCTTTTTCTTCAGAAGGACATTACTGATAATGAGATTGTATTAGCCCTCCTCAGTCTCATTAAAGGCTCCATGCCAGTAGAACCTATTGTGTTCTGCTCAGACTTGGGTGGGGTATAAGTTCTTTGAACTGATAGATGAAAGCTATGGCTGATCAGGTATAGAGATACTTTCTTTATCCAAGAGATAAAGCCCTTCATTTTAGCCCACCTCCTGTCATATCAACCAATTAAATTTGATTGCTGTTTGATGGACCACCTACTGCTTTGAAGGGTATATAAATTGTGAGTCCTCCACCATGACTGCCTTTGGCCTAAGAGAGATGGCCAAATGACCATCCTTTTATTAATAAACTGCTGGCTTTATTAACAAAATAATTAAATTACCCAGAAACTATGCCTCTTGAACATTTTAAAAATGTCACAAAGACAGTCTGAAATAAGAGCTTTAGCCATTGATTTTATTTGTGGAAATGCCAACCCATAGAGCTAAGAAAGCCACACCACTGATAAAGAAGCTGATGGAAGGCAGAGAATGACCAGATACTTTAACAGTGAGTGACAGGTAGAGGATGCTTGGCTTACTTTATAGCTCTCTTTGTGGTTGGTTGAAATATCAGCAAAAGAGGTAGGTCTAAGTAAGCTCTGGAGTGACATTCCCATGCCCTATGTTCTGACTACTATAAAAGATCAGTCCCTGGTCAGAGCGCCCTCTACTTGCAACACTGAATGGTTCAGGTCAATCTCAAAACTACAGAATAGTTGTGCATCTAAATTGGCTACTTCTGCAGAATTACACTTCTGGACCAAAACATAATACAACACAACAAAACAAAAAAATGTTTAAATGGGTATCTTGATGAATCGGTAACATACATACAAAAAAATTACAACAAAACTATGCTTTGGCTAGGGGAATGAAGATTGCAAACTGAGCCCACTACTTTGGCATTTATCATAGAGTCTGAAAAGTCATAATTAGTTGGTAGCAAGATACCCAGAAATATAGACTCAGATCATATTTCTTTCTCAACATTTAGAGGCATCACTATACTATACTTTCTTAAGGAAACAATCTTTACAAAGCTGACATTTTTCATCATGCCTTTTCAACATGCATAGTACTTTGGAATATTACCCATATAGATGCAAGTTACCCATATAAATGTTACCCATATAAATTTGCATTTCATGCAAATATATGAAACCAAAGTGCAAAGACATGTCACATCATAATAATCCTATTTATTTACTAAGGAAGTTTCTGTACTCAACATAAGAAGTTTGCAGTCAAAGACAGTAGAGCCCATGTGAACCACCAAGCACTCAGTATTTTATATCTCTGGATGTGACCTTCATAATTTCATAATTTGTCTTAATATAGCTAAATTGCCACATTGTAGAATTTGTGTTTCAAAAGAAGCTTGTCCAGCTAGTTCTGAGTAACTGTGACATCATATTCAAAGTACAATCCTTGCTGGCTCAATTAGACTGCCTGCTGAAGCATGATAAAGCCCTATATCTGCAAAAAAAATAAATTTGGCAGTAGACTCCTACATTGCATGGTCTGATGTTTGTATTTATTTATGTTATTAAAATCCTGTGGGAAAATACACCACTATCCATCTTCCTCATGCAGAAAATTAAGATGTTTTCAATCATAAAATGCTTTCACTGAGCTATTAGAAGGGTAACATATGCATTCCTTTGGGGAGTGTTCATATCACATTTTTACATGACTAAGTTGACTTCTAAATCCACAACCACAGCTCTTGCTATGTTTTTTTTTTCCTGCGTGAAAAATTCCCAGGATTGCTACATGATTTGCATTATTACAATTGTTTGAAAATTATTACCAATATCAAATTTATTTATTCCTCATTCAAAAATGGCTTCATCTCCCAAATTGATTTAATTGCCAAAGAAAAGTTACCAATTTAAATCCACCATGAAGGAAGTGGGAACACTGCATTCAAAGCAATTAGTCAATCTATAAAAACTTACAAGTTTAATACAGAACTGAGTGGCTTTAAGCAGTAAGTATTATAAATAAGAGCATAAGGGGCCTTGAAAATGTATACTTTCATGCATTACTTTTTTACTAGAACACCAATCTTATTTGACACTTCTTTAAATTTTCATGTGGCAAAGTTTTAAATGTTTTATGCAGGGGAATGGTGTTATAGTATCACTGACCAGGGAGTGAATTTATTTTTAATGCTATATGTAGGAACAGGGTCAGTCATTAGGAAAAAGAGTACAAAGTAGGCAAATTTTGTCTTCATTTCCCCAACCCCATTGTCTATATACCCACCTTCATGCCTCTAGGCACACAATTTTTTCTCCTTTAGTTGTCATCCAATCACAGAGAAACACAGAAGTCAAGGCTTCCCAAGTTGAAAGGGACCTCACAATTCATCTACTCCAACCCATACTTGAACAAAAATCCCTCCACAAGATATCTAACAAGAAGTTGTCCAGCTTTTTGCTAAAGACTTCTTGTGATGAGGGAATCCAATCACTCATGAGGGATACTGTTCTACTTTGACATTGCTCTCCTTATTTAAACGTTCATCTGCTTTTTAAATCAAGTGCAAATTTGCCTCTTTGAAACTGGTACTCACTGCCCCTTATCTCCCAGCTAGGATAATGCTAAGCAATATAATTGCTTTTTTATAAGCCATATTTCAAAACATGGAAGATAGCTACCATGGATTCCTCTGAGTCTTCTCTTCTCCAGGATGACCATTCCTAGTTCTTTCATCCTATTCTCATGGTACATGATCTTGAAGACCCTAAACCATCCTGGTTTTCTTCCCCTGGGCACTCTTTAACCTTGCAAATCATTTCCTGAAGATACGGGTCCTAGAACTGGCCACAATATTCTAGATAATGTTTGTCCAGGACCAAGTATACAGTGGGACCATTGGCTTCCTAACATTGGACACTACGCTGTTACTTAATTGTAACTACTTTTATATTTGCTTTTTTGGCCACCCTATCACATGGTTAAATCATAATGAGCTTCCAGTCTGCTAGTACCCACAGAGCTTTTTTTTTTTAGATGAACTACTACTACAGCCTGGCATATAGCAAACACTTAAGAGTGCTTTATCCTTCTATCTGTCTGTCTATCATCTATCTGCCTACTTATTTGCCTATCACTCAATCGATCTATTCATCTCATTAGAGGCAGCTAGGTGACACAGTGGATAGAGCACTGGGGCCACATTCAGGGAAATCGGAGTTCAAATCTGGTCTCAGAAGTCCACTAGCTGTCAAAGCCTCCAGAAGTCCCTAAACCTCTCAGTACGTTTTAGATGACGTATTTATAGATATTAGATATTTGCAAAGCCCACAGTAGAAATGCTAGAAATGTTAAATAATAATGATAATAATAATAATAATAAGAGAATCTAAGGTGTTAATTGTTTTCCTTCTCTCTTCCCCCAACATATCGACATTTTGATAGAACACTGGAGAGAAACAAAAGATCTTTAAGCTCCAAAACAGAGAGTGAAGTATAAAAATCCTTTAAAGTGCTAAGTGCTGGGGATATAAAGAAAGGCAAAAGCAGTATTGCCCACAAAGAGTTCACAACGAAAATAATCTTGTACAAACAAGATCACATGTATATGTATGTATGTGTGTGTGTGTGTGTGTATATATATATGTATGTATATATGTATGTATGTATACAGAGAGACAGGAGAGAGGGGGAGAGAGGGGGGAGAAGGAGAGAGGGAGAGAAAGAAAGAGAGAGAGAGAGAGAGAGAGAGAGAGAGAGAGAGAGAGAGAGAGAAAGAGAGAGAGAGAGAGAGAGAGAGAGAGAGAGAGAGAGAGAGAGAGAGAGAGAACAAATTGGAGATAAACTCGAAGGTATGCCAATGATATCAAGGGGAATCCATAAAGACTTCTGGTAGAAAGGAGGATTATAACTCAGACTTGGCAGAAGCCAAGGAAGCCAGGAGTTAGAGATAAGGAGAGAAAAGCAGTATAGCTGATGAAAAAAAAAAACATGGAGTTGAGAGATGGCATGTGAGAAACAGTCAGGAGACTGGAGTCACTGCATCTTAAAGTATGTGGGGGTGGAGAGGTAGGGACTAAGGTATAAGAAGATTGCAAATGTAGAAAGGGACCAAGTTATGAAGGGCTTTAAAAGTCAAACAGAGGAATTTATATTTGATCCTAAACATAATAAGGAACTACTAGAGTTTGTCGAATAGGGGAATGTTATAGTCAGACCTTCAATAAGGCAAGATTATTTTAATACATGACTGAGAATAGACTGGAATAGGGAGAGACTTGAGATAGGAAGGCCAACCAGAATGCTTTTGCAATAACAAAAGCAATACAGCTGAGGTGATAAGGGACTGCACAAAGGTGTGCCAGTACCAGAAGAGATAAGAGACTATATAGGAGAGATACTGAGAAAGTAGAATCCATAGCAGTTGGGAATAGATTGAATAGGGGGAGAGGGATGAGAGAGAGTCAGGCATTGAACCTCCAAGGAACAAAGCTCAAATTGTGGCATTTTAGACAAAGATGTTTGGAGGTATATATCCTGCCCAGGGACCCTCTAAACACCATTACATAGATAGGAGTACCTGACTTGTGAGGGCTGCCCTGCATACTATAACACTAAATGACAAAAATATTAAGAGAAAACTTCTGTATCATTTAAGGAAATAAGTAATCAAAGGAAAAATATTTTTTGTTTTTGTTTTTTACTTTCTGGATAACCATAAAGCAACAACATATTTACCAAATTACTTCACATTAATTAAATAAAATGGTTTATTTTCTGTTTTTATCAAAGAGAACTAGTTAATATCTCCTTAGTGATAAACTTTCATACTAATGAACGTTATCATATAAAAAATAAAATAGATTAGATGGTCAACTATCATTTCCACAGAAGATTATATTAAATCGCATCACACACAATTGGACCAAAAGTGGGGCAACTAAATGGTACAGTGCATAGAAGTCAAAAAGACCTGGGTTCAACCTCAGACACTTGCTCTGTGACCCTGGTCAAATCACCTAAGCTGTTTGTTTTCCTCAGTTATCTTATCTGTAAAATGATTTGGAGACCAATATGGCCTATTCCAGTGTCTTTGCCAAGGAAACCCTAAATGGGGTCATGAAGAGTCAGATGTGACTGAACAACAACAAACCAAAGATATGACTTCTATACCACTTACCCATCACCTCCTCACTCATGCTGCTTCAACCTCACCGTCATCCTTATCTCCTTCCTGTTGACCTCATTTTTTTCCAAGAATCAGCCCTCCATGACACTTCTGCCCATTTCCATACTATATCCCAGAGTGTAGATCCTTTCCCCCCTTTTCAAGACCCTCTTTATATGAGGTCTTTCACATTAGCATGTAAGCTCCTTGAAGGCAGGCTAGCTTGTATTTGTATCCTTAAAGCTTAACATCTGCCTAACACAGAGTAAGCACTTAATAATATCTGTCTGTCTATCCATCTATCTATTCATGCAAACACCTATCCATCTATCCACACCTCTATCTCTCTGTCCATCCATCTACCTACATATCTATGCAAACATCTATCCATCTATCCACCCATCTATCCATCTATCCACCTATCTATCTATCCACCTACCTATCTGTCTATCGCTCTATCTATCCATGAAAATATCTATCCATCTATCAACCCATCTATCTATCTATCTATCTATCTATCTATCCACCTACCTATCTGTCTGTCTATCGCTCTATCTATCCATCTATCCATCCATCTATCTATCTATCTATCTATCTATCTATCTATCTATCTATCTATTTATCTTATATCTTCCTCTGTTTTTAAGAATGAACCTCCATTCTCTGTTATATCATCCTGTTTGCAATACTGGAATCTTTTGTCCAGGACTAAGATTATCTACTTTTTTGTAAGCCTTGAAGAGCCATATTAAATGCAAATGCCGCTCTCCTACCCTCTTTCCCCTTCTCCTCTTGGCCCCCCCCCACCCCCGCCTCTAGCCCTCTTCTCCCGGGAACTAGACCTCTCGCGAGATAGCTGAGTTTTCCTCAAGTCTCCAGAAAGCCTTAGCTCTTTCTCTTCCCTTGAGCCATCCTGGATAATCAATTTAAACGGTGAGGTACTCTCTTTATCCAGAGAATCCCAGAAAATCTTGCAAGTCAAGGGGTTCAAATCTCTGGGGCCACTTTAAGAATACCCGTGAAACAGCCCAAGCTATCTGAAAAGCTACCAAGTATTTGAAAGATGTGACACTGAAGAAACAGTGTGTTCCCTTCCGTCGATATAATGGTGGAGTCTGGCTGCATATGTTTAACAATGCAGAGAGTAATGCAGAACTGAAGTGTATGGCTGTGGATTCCCTTGTCATTGAGCATATATCCAGGTTAACAAGGCTCCCAACATGCCATGGCGTACTTACAGGGCTCATGGTCCAATCAACGCATACATGAGTTCTTACCATATCGAGATGGTACGTAGTGAAAAGGAACAAATTGTTCCTAAACCAGAAGAGGAGCTTACTCAAAAGAAAAAGATATCCCTGAAGAAAAGAAAGCTTATGGCACTGGAGTAAATATGACATTAGAGTGCAAATAAAAGTGAAATGAAAACAACAACAAATAAATAAATGCCAGTGCACTGAAAATTCTACCACTACAAATCCAAGTTTATGTTGTTCTGCCTCCCCTGGAAGGGCTGATTTCAGATGACTTCCATAACCCATATTTTCAGGCTGATCGAATTATACCATCACCTGGTATTATTGACCCATACTTTGAACCAGATTGAAGTCACACAAGAAAAGAGCATCTGTGTGAGGAATGAAAGTTATTTACAAGCCTGAACATGAGTTATCTGCCCAGAAAGGATTCCTTCTGTAGGAAAGATATCTACTATTTCACAAGAATATTGGTATATGTAACATGTTGCACATATTATGCATATTGGCCATCCAAAGATATGCTGCCCCAAATTATGCCTATCCTATTACAAAATATTTGTTGGGAAACATTAAGGCTGGGAACAAATTTTACATACATCATCTCATTTGATTCTCCCTCCAACAATCCTGTCTTTCAAAAGCTATAGCTATGGTTGTTACTATTTGATAAAGAAACTGAGGCTGAGAGAGGGTAAGTGATTTGCCCAGGATTACCCAGTTAGTATCTGAGACAAGACTCAGATAATTATATCCCACTGTTTCTGTAATTAGCTAAATTGTCTTTTTCCTTGAGAAATAGTTAAGCCAATTATTTTAGAATCTCTTGAGTAGACATATCAACTTTTATAATCTTTGGTAAACCTCCTAATGGCAATTAGACAATAACATAGAAAGGCAGAAAGAAGCCTCCAGCTTCAAAATAGCTTCAGGTATTTGAGAATTTGGTTAATCACTGACTCTAATGTTGGGTCTCAGCAAACTTTCATATTACTGAAATTAAATTCTTATTTTATCAAAACCCAATGGTTACATGATCTTCTGTGCTTTTTGGTTCCTTACTTTAGGGGGCATTTAAAAATATCTGTAAAATGTTGAGGCCATTTCTATGCTGCACTTTAATTTTACTGTTTATCTTTAATTACCTTTTAATTAATTAGATTTTTTCAAAATTATCTTTGATCAATGATAGGTGTAGAATTTGAAGAACAAGTAGAAATTCGCCTGGAGGGAAAGAAATTCAAATAGGCTGAATTTTTCATCTGGCAGGTAAGTTTGGAAGCTTCCTGAAAGTCACATGTAAGGCAATGTAATATAGTGGATAGGATGCTGAGCTTGGAATTGAGGGACTTAGGTTCAAATTCTCTCCCAGACACATATTATCCCTGTGACAGCCACTTAATCTCTCTCAGCCGCAGTTTCCTCTTCTTTCAAATGGGAATAGTAATATCTATATTACTTCACGGGGTTATGAGTGTTTTGCAAAGCTTAAAACACAAAGGTGATCTATATTTACTCCTCCCAACATCCTATTAGGATTATAAATCTTTTTTTTCTTTAAAAAATCAACTGTCTTTTTAGTATTAAAGAAACATATTATTCATTGGCTAATGCATGTAACAGGTTTAAAAGTATACAGTAGTCTATAAATCTAGTATGTTATTACAATTACTGAGAAACAAAAGCTTAAAGCAGAAGATGTACTATTTAAATTGAAGAAAGTTTAGTGGAGTAGATTATGAACTAAAATTGAATAATAAAGATCAGCTTCTGTTAATTAATATTAATAAAGATATTATTGGAAAATTAAAAGAGATGAATGAAAGTATATGCTTTAGACACATTATTTTCCTAATAGGAAGAACAAGACCTTTCCATGGTATATATTTTAAAATAGTTTCCCATATACTCGCTCAACATATTCTCAGAAGAAACCTATGAAATAGGTGAAGGGCATCATAGGGTGATGAGCTAGAGACAGAATTTACTTTAGATTTCATTTATCCCAGCCAATCTACTTTACAGATGAGAAAACAGAACTACCAAGAGGTTATATAACTTTTGCCACAGTCACACCATCATTTAGTGTCAGAGCCAGGCCTAAGACCCAGGCTTGTTGCCTCTTAGGCAAGGATTCTTTCCACTAGATCCTACTGTCTCTCCCCCAACTGCATGTAACCTGACTAGACAGCTACAAAATCTCATTTGATCTGCAATGGTGTTAACCGAATCTAAAAAGCATTTCAAAAACCTCAGGATTGACAATTCAATATTTCAGTTGCATTCTCCCCCCTACACACACACACACACACACACACACACACACACGTAGTTTTCACTCCCTTAGTTCTCATCATAACAATGCTGCAGAAATTCAAGAACTAGCTTAAATAATATAAAGGAAAAAGGATATGCCAGCCTTACCTTTTTCAGCTAATTAAAATCACAAATAAAAACATTCATAATTGCCTCCCTACCATATTCAGATCAAAGGTGAGATATAAAGTTTAGTTGAGATCTATCCCCTTGCCCTCAAAGATCTTATAGGAAGGAGAGTACACCACAGAGGGCTCTACTGCAGTTGTTTATAAGCATATTAAGTAGTTTGAAATATATACAAGAAATACATAGAATAGATGGAAGGTAAACGGATAAGACAAAGCACAAATCAACTGTAAAGAGTTTGTGGGGGAGTCAAGAAAGGTGGAGTGAAAGAAGCCAGGGAAGCTAAGAGACATAAGTGAGTAGGGAGGGAATTTTAGGCTGGGGAGACAGTTAATACCAAGACATAGACATGGGAGATGAGATGCTCAAGGACTAGCATCTAGGCCAGTGTATATAGATTATAGAGTGTATGGAGGGGAGTAAAGTATAAAAAGACTGGAAAACCCAGATGATGTCAGGTTACAGAGAACTTTTTTATTCGATCATGGAGGCAATAAGGCAACACTGAGTTTTTGGTTGGGGTTAGAAGGTGACAGTCAGAACTAAACTTCAGAAAAATCACTTTGGCAGCTGAGTGGAGGATTATAGTGGAGAGTACTCAAAGCAGGGAGACCAATTAGAAGGCTATTTCAGTAGTCCAAGTAGGAGGTTATGAGTGCCTAAACTAGATGGTGACTTATAGGAGGGTAGAGGACATATACAAGAGATGCTGTGGATGTAGAAACAAGTGGGCCAGGGAAAAGAGTTGATTATTACTTTGTAAGAAATAGGGAGCCAATCAAGGAAAGATATATCGTTGAGTGGACCCTGAACCAGTCTTATGAACATGCAGAGTATATAATCATTTACAGAGTGTAATAGATGACTACTATTATCATAATAGTAGGACTACTATTAATGAAAATAGTGTGTAATAATAAGAACATTTGCATGGTTTGCAAAATGCTTTACGAAGGTTTGAGGGAAGCTGGGGCCATCTCTCTACCTCAGTGACACCTTAATATGAAATGGACTCAAATGACACACAGCCCCCTATTAAACCTTACTTCCTTTCATTTAATGATAGCCTCTTTCAGTGGTCCCCTCATTTTCATTTTTAAGGAAAATTTCACCTTGATGAATATCACATTGTCACCATCACACTAGTATGTAAATATATTGAAACAATTTAATAAAAAGCAGGAGGTACCCAGTCCAAGACAGGGACAGGGGAAGAAGAATGAGAAGCAAGTATAAAAGAGTATTAGATTAGAAATAGAAGGAAATATAGAGGTCATCAGTTCCTCCTCCTTCATTATAATAGATTAAAGAAAATGAAGCCCAGATAATTTAAATGATTACAGACACAAAAAATAGGGATACTGAAGACTAACTTTGTCTCCTTTCAAAATTTTGCTTGGGAGCAATCTGGAATGTAATAGCCATAAAATATAATTGAAAATAGTATCGTTACTCTGGATCACTAAGATGCCAATTACTTGGTCTTATCTTTCATTTTAGGCATACACACACACACACACACACACACACACACACACACACATCCCAGTTAGTGGGGATTTCCTCTCCCTTCCATGTTAGAGCTATATTACCAGCATTCAGCATTCTTCTGTCTCTAGTAGCTTGAATGACAGCTGATTGTATATTATACATTTTCTTTGCTCTTGAATATTTAGCAAATTGTTTTTGTTTCTGAAAAAAATACATGCATGAACAAAACAACACACACACACATATCACTTTTTTGTGGAAAGAGACTCTTGTTTGGAAGAAGCCCTGACATCATGTTCTACATTCCTTACTTGCTACCTTTGTAATCTTTAGCAAGTCTCCTAACTTCTTTGGGCCTCCATGATGTCACCAGGAAGATGGTTAAGTTGGACAAAATTGTTCTGAGAAGTCTGGATTCCATCAAAGGGCTGCACTTGAGAACCTAGAAGGCTGCATGTGGCCTCAAGGCCACAGGTTCCCCACCTCTGCTCTAAATAATCACTCAGGCTCCTTCTAGCTATGAATGCTTACTTAAGGAATACAGACTGAAACATAATATTTTTCACTTTCTTTCTTTCCTTTTTTTTCATTTTTTGTTTGTCTTTGTGTACTAAATGACTAACATGGAGATGTTTTACATGACTGCACATATATAACTATATCAGATTGCTTACCATCCAAAGAGAGGTCAGGAAAGACAGTGACAAAGGGATAGAATTTGAAACTCAAAACTTAAAAAAATGTTAAAATTGTTTAACATGTAATTGGGGAAAAATAAAATATATTTTTAAAAAAGGATGTTCACCCAAAATAGTACAGCAATGTTCCACTTTTCTTATATAATTGAAGGATTGAAAACATCTGTAAAAAGAACTTTACTTAGTTGTTTTCCTTGCAAATTAATTATAACACCCCAAGGCAAGACATCATTTAATTAACAGTATATTACTTTAGGATCTTCTTTCAAGAATGCTTTCACTGAAAGCTATTTCTCACTTGATATTAATTTAGGACTTACCATATTGATTGGATCAACAGGTCCAATGCTGTTAACATAAACATCAGTTTCAATTATTGTGGGTCTCACTGAAAAATAATAGCACCAAAAATAGTCACAGATATGAACAGCTGTGTAGAGCATAAAGACAAAATTCAAAATAATGACATAATATTTAATTACACAATTATATAATTAAAATTAGGTATGTAGACCATGGAAATAAGCTGTAGTTCAGGAATCATATGTCAACTTTCAACTTACTGTCAGTTCAACAGTATAAAATTACAAACTTACACAACTTGGTAAGGGAAAGGAAAGGAAAGAATGGAAGAAATGGAAGGAAGCAAGGAGAAAAGTGAAAGATTGGAAGGGAGAAAATTTGAGAGAGAAGGAAAGAGCAAAATTAAAAATCAAAATTAAAATATTTTAAGCAATGCAATTATTGGATGGATCACATTCATATAGCAATACAGTTGAAAGAGACCTTTGAGATGACTTAATCTAATACCTACTTAATGTAGAAACCCTTATTACAATCTTCCTGACCAGATAGTCTAGGCTCTGCTTGAATGCTACCAGTGACAGGGATTTCTTTGCTTCTGGTCAGCCCATCTTAATGCTAGACCACCATTAGAAATTTCTGTCTTCCGTGCAGCTGAAATCTTTAACTAACTTGTCCAAGTTCTGGCCCCATGAGAAAGTATTTTTTTCTGCATTAAAGCCTTATAATAATTTAATAGTGTTGATATTCTATTAAGCTTTTCAATTTTCAGACTAAAACATTTTTGTTTTCTTCAATTGTTCATTATTTTGAAATAAAAAATAATCTGTGAAATAATATTATAATAAATAATTTTCTCCATGGATTACAGCATACACAGAGCATTTGGTCTCAATGTTGCAATCCTAGGTGTTTTTATTGAGGAAGTAAAAATGACACAAAAGAAGACAAGATGGAAATCTCAAATGTACTTGACAGCTGACCTACAGAGAACAGATGTGGACTAGAGGTAACAACATTGTAATGAAATTGAGGAATCATTTTCCCCTAAAGGCAGCTTAAAAAGGGAAAGATACTTGAGACCTGGGAAAGGAAACAAACAACTTCAAAAACCTCATAATTTATTGTTACTAGAAAAAAAGTGACTGGCAATACTCACACTTATTGACCAATATGCTTACTTTCCCAACACTGTTTTTTTTTTTTTAAATGAGAATTATCTACAGTTTCAGAAGGAGAAGGGCAGAGGCAGAGTGTAGGGACAAGAGTTAGGAAGAGTTCATTTCAAACCCTACATTGGAAAATCATTCGCTATATGACCTTGCACAAAGAACTTCCATTTGCTTCAGACAACTCCCAATTTCATTTCTTCCAAACCAAATGAGTTATGATCTTTGTGCAAGGAATTAGGATCCAAGAAGCTCTCCACAATCTAAAAACTATATATATATATATATATATATATATATATATATATATATATATATATATGTATATGTATATATATATATGTATATGTATATATATATATGTTGAAGACATCGTTGATTAAAATACTGGATGGAATGCTTTTTCAGATTATTGTTATAACAGACATCATCTTTACAATCATACATTTGACTAAAAGGCATAAAAACTAATAGCCATGGGTTGAGCCATGATGGCGGAGAAGAAGGGACTTGCTTAAGCTTTCCCCCAAAACCCCACAAATACCAGTGAAAATACCTCTAAACAAATTCTGGAACTACAGAATCTACAAAATGATAGAGCAAAACAAGTCTCCAGTACAAGAAAACCTGGAAGATGCACAGGAAGGGTCTATTGTACAGGGCTGAGAGTGGAGTGCAGTCCAATGTAGCCCAAGTCAGAACAGATGGGGCTGGAGCTGGCCTCAGAACACTCAAACCCTGGCAGCTTTGGTGGTTTTCAGGCTTCTCAACCCACAAACACCAAAGACAAGTTAGCAAGTCAGTGGGAAAACTCCGTAGGGCCTGGGTGAGAGAAAAGCACATTCCAGCCCCAACCCTGGGGCAACAGTGGTGGTGGCTGCTTCCAGAGCTCCAAGGCCACAGACAATGGGGGGATCAAGGGGCTGACGAGAGCAGGATTGCAAGGATCTCTTTGCTGGCACTGAGGCAAGATTTTCTTGCTTTGTACTGTTTGGATATGGGTCACAGTCCTGGGTAGCGATCCTGGGGTGATGAGGAGCACTGTGTGGCAGGGCTTGTGGTGGCTGCAGAGAAGGAGTCCTCCTCACACTTTCAAGGCAGAAAAGAGTGGTTGGGGTCACTCACAGACCACAGCACAGGCCAGGAGAAGGATTGCACCTCTCCTTCAATCATACCACCTCAGAGGAACTGAAAATTTTAGGTGCCTAGAAATATCTTTTAAAATAGCTGCTCAAAACCCCTGACGCTTGAGACAGAACACTCTTCACTGTGGACACAGAGTCATAACTTGACAAAGAGCTCAGAAGTCAAGTAATTGACTGGAAAAATGAGCAGACAGCATAAAAAACTCAGACTATAGGATCTTTACTTTGGTGACAAAGAAGATCAAAACATACAACCAGAAAAAGAAAGTAAAGTCAAAGATCCTACATCAAAAGCCTCAAAGAAAAATAAGAATTGGTCATAGGCCATGGAAGAGCTCAAAAAAGATTTTGAAAATCAACTAAGAGAGGTAGAGGAAAAATTGAGAAAAGAAATGAGAGTGATGCAAGAAAATCATGAAAAATGAGTCAACAACTTTCTAAAGGAGACCCAAAAAATAGAGAAGTAAATAGCACCTTAAAAAATGGACTAACCCAAATGGCAAAAGAGCTCCAAAAAGCCAATGAGGAGAAGAACACCTTAAAAAGCAGAATTGGCCAAATGGAAAAGGAGGTCCAAAAACTCACTGAAGAAAATAGTTCCTTAAAAATTAGACTGGAGCAAATGGAAGCTAATGACTTTATGAGAAATCAAGAAATTATAAAACAGAACCAAAAGAATGAAAAAAATAGAAGACAGTGTGAAGTATCTCATTGGAAAAACCATTCACTTGGAAAATACTCACTTGGACTACATGAAAGCCATTATCAAAAAAAGAGTCTAGACATCATCTTTCAAGAAATTATCAAGGAAAACTGCTGTGATATTCTATAACCAGAGGGCAAAATGGAAATTGAAAGAATCCACCAATTGACTCTTGAAAAAGATCCCAAAAGGAAAACTCCTAGGAATATTGTAACCAAATTCCAGTGTTTCCAGGTCAAGAAGAAAATACTGTAAGCAGCCACAAAGAAACAATTAGATTATTGTGGAAACACAATCAGGATAACACAGGATCAAGCAGCTTCTTCTTTAAGGGATCAAAGGGCTTGGAATATGATATTCCAGAGGTCAAAGGAGCTAGGATTAAAACCAAGAATTACCTACACAGCAAAATTGAGTATAATACTTCAGGGGAAATATGGATATTCAATGAAATAGAGGACTTTCAAACATTCTTGGTGAAAAGACCAGGGCTCAATAGAAAATTTGACTTTCAAATATAAAAATCAAGAGAAGCATGAAAAGGTAAACAGGAAAGGAAATCATAAGTGAGTTATTAAAGTTGAACTGTTTACATTCCTACACGGAAAGATGATATTTGTAGCTCATGAGACCTTTTTCTGTATTACGTAAGTCAAAGGGAATATGTACATATGTGAATATACATATACATACACACACACACATATATATATACATGCACACATGTATGTATGTATATATATATGTATATACACATATATATGTAGGCAGAGGGCACAGGGTGAGTTGAATATGAAGGGATGATATCTAAAAAATAAAATTAAGGGGTGAGAGAGGAATATATTGGGACAAGGAGAAAGAGCAAGATAGAATGGGTGCATTATCTCACATAAAAGAGGCAAGAAAAAGGTATTATAATGGAAGAGAAGGAGGGTGAAAGGGAATGAGTGAACCTTACTCTCATCAGATTTGGCTCTGGGAGAGAATAACATACACTCTCAATTGGGTATATTACCCTACAGGAAAGTAGGGGGGAAGGGGACAGGAGGGAGAAAGATGATAGAAGGGACAGCACATTGGGGAAGGGAATAGTCAGAAGCAAACACTTTTCAAAAGGGACAGGGTCAAAGGGGAACACAGAATAAATGGGGGGGGGGCAGGATAGGATGGAAGGAAATAAAGTTAGTCTTTTACAACATGACTATAATGGAAGTGTTTCACACAATGACACATGTATAACCTATATTGGATTGGTTGCCCTCCCAATGAGGGTTGGTGGGGAAGGAAGAAGGGAGAGAATTTGGAACTCAATGTTTTAAAAACAAATGTTAAAAATTGTTTTTACATGCAACTGAAAAATAAGATAGACAGCAATGGGATATAGAAATTTATCTTGCCCTACAAGAAGGTAAGGAGGAAGGGGAAAGGGGGAGGGCGGGTGTGAAAGAAAGGAGGGAAGACTAAGGTAAGGGATAATCAGAATGCATGCTATCTTGGGGTGCAGGGAAGGGGAGAAACAGGGAGAAAATTTGGAACTCAAAATCTTGTGGAAATGTATGTCAAAAACTAAAAACAAATAAACTTAAATGTTAAAAAAAAGAAACGAATAGCCATGAAAATATAAGACTGTGATTTTTGATTTGGGGCTATAAAAAAGTATTTGATTCACTGAGTTGACTTAAAGCGACCTCCTCATTATTTCCTATGCATCTATCAAAATGATTACAAATTGCTTGAAAAAATATGAGACAACTTTATTGGATGACTGATTATAAATACCAAGTAAGATATAAAAGAGGGCAATATTGACTCTCAAACAGAGCTTGATAGCATCATGGAGAATGTATAGTTCTGTGTCTGTATGGAAGAGGGGTTTCCTATTCATAATGGCAAGGTCCTTCATATGCTATTGTTGGTGGATAATATTGCAATGATTTTAATAAGCAAAATAATTTTGCAGAGTCTCGTAATTGATATCCACATTATTAAAAAATTTGGCTCAATTATCCTCACAGGGAAAAAAAATTCTAAAGAAAAGTAGAGGAAACATATCTATTGTCCAGACTTTGAATTATCTTGGGAAGGGCCCTAAACTGTTATGCTATGTTGGGCCCGAATAGAAAAGAAAAAGGAAGGCGTATTCTGAATTATCTTCGGGGTAAAATGCTTTTAATGACCCCAACCTTCACAGTGAAACAAAGGTTATATGTCACTAACTAGCAGTTAAGTGGTTAATCTCTCTTTTCTATCAGTGGCTTTGCTTGGTTTCAACTCCATCATGCCTTCCCCAGTATAAGTTTATCTTCTCAAATCTCATCATCATGAAGATTGACTTTGCTTTTCATATCCAATACTTTCTCAATGCCCTCATTTGCTCCTCCCCTCAGAGTAGAGTAGAGGAGAGTAGAAAAATAAATTCTTCCCAAAGCTTTCCTTTACTGAGGGTTCAGTACTTTCCAGGTAATTCTCCATTTGCCATCAGTAGGTATGCTTGCTTTTGACTCCATAAATATCATGCCCAATGCTCTGGTATGCCCTCCTACACTTTTTCAGAATTTTTTTGTGTATTTTCTTCCCCCATCAATTTATAAGAACTTTGAGGGCATATATTGTCTTTCTTTTTCTGATTTGTAGCTCCGACACTTAGGCACATAGTTGGTGCTTACTAAATATTTATTGAATTGAATTCAATTATCCAAAGGGCAGTGGAGATACTTGTGGTAGATGTAAGTAAGCTATAACATAGTGCCAATCAAGATTTGCAGGAGAAAAGTCACAAAAAGTATATCATTAGATATCTAAAATTGCCAGAAAAGCTGAACTAGTCATTTGCCAAGAATGAGGGATAACTAATGGAAATCCAGAGTTTTTCATTTTTATACATGTAATTTTAATAAACCTAGATGAAAGTTCTTGGTTTTTATGATGGACTCCCTTAGCTATGCTGAATTTGTGGACGCCTATGGACAAAGGTTATGCGGTGAGGTCATGTATGAGTTGTGATATGCACCCCTGAAAAGAGTACCCACATAGATGGCATACAAAACTGCTGAAACATTAAAAAATAGTGCTTCCCTCTCCAAATGAGACATTATAATGAAGAGGGACCAAATTGTTAGATTATATGTTTCATAAGAATGAGTCCTCAACTTTACCTTGGCCATTTCCCACCCTGCCTCCACAATGGCTGTTGCTTCTATTTTTCCATTCTCCATTTGTGATCAGAAACCAGGCCTGGGAGGAGCTCATCCACTTGGATATATATTTTATAAGACCTTGAATCTTTATCTTCACTTCAGATATCTTCTGCACTCCACCAATGCATGACTACCCCTTTCCTATTCCTACCTCTAGTTATGAAAAGTATAATCCAACCAATACTACCTTTACTTTTGGAATAGATTTATCAATAGACTTCTTTACATTTCTACTGCCATCCTGGTGATTTAGCAGACCAAAAACTCTTCCTTTTTGATTCCTGCCCTACATTTTGTCTTCCTTATTAGCTCACATAAACATCAGATGAAATCATGATCTAGTGAAAGATTTTAACTGTTAAAAATAATTACTGTTTGTGAAGTCTTTTAGATTCAACAATGAACTTGTTGTTCAGGGTGTCTCCTTGATATCAATTAAGTCTATAAAGGGGGAACTTGGGTCATATCTACTCAATGCCAAAAATATTTTGTCAGATTTCAGTGTTTGGTGTCATGAGGGAAAAAGTTTATTGGTTGACCAAATATTTATGTTTTCAACTTGATTTGATTTTATAAACACTGCTATTCCCTGATCTGCATTATTTTTCATTTTTATTCATACTGAAACTCTGTGTATATTATTATGTGGCATTTAGATTTAAAATATTTCTATAAATTTATTGCATTCATTTTATTAAGATTATAAAATTATCAATATATTTCCAATAGTGTCAGCATAATTGTATTATTATCCTTCAGTTATCATTTTAAAAATCTCATTGATTAATTTCTGAAAAAAATAGGATTTCTTCCCCATTAATACTATCTTTTATTAAATAGTATATATATATATATATATATATATATATATATATGTATATATGTGTGAGTATATATAGATATAGACACATATACCTATATCTATATGTATGTGTGTATGTTTACCTAAAAAGATCCAAGTACAAATACATTTAGTTGGTTCACCAAGTAAACATGAAAAGCAATAAATGAAGATAAATCTCCAAGTTAATCCTTTTTTTATTGCAAATTTTTTAAGGGAAATAACCTTCATGTGTACCAATTTTTCAGCTTTAAGGATCTTACAAAGTACCAAATGGCATTTTAGTATTTAACATCAAAAGGCCAAATTTGTTTTCTGTAAAAGTCACCCTTACTAGGTGGCATGAAGCTCTTTGGGAGGCTCAAGAAGGCATTTCTATGAAATTTTCATTTATCACATCTGACCTAGATCCTTCTGTGCAAAAATAGAAAGTATTTTAACTAAATCAATTCTATCTATTATAATAAAAATAAATACATTCAATAGGGACACTACATGCCAAAGCATGACAAACACTTTGGCTCTTTGGAGTTGCTTTGTTGAGGGGAATGCATATGTGTGTATAATAGCTAGCAGTAAGGCACTGCACTTAGTGTTTTATAAATATGATCACTTTGATCCTCACAATGACTCTGGGAGGTAGGTGTTAGTGGAGGAAATTGAGGTAAAGAGAGATTAGTGCATGGCACATAGTAGGTATTCTTAGATTATTGGATCAAAATGAGTGAATTTATTTTCTCAGTATCACACAACTAGTAAGTATTTGAAGTCCGATTAGAATTCAGGTTTCCTGACTCCAGGCCTTAATTTCTATCCATTTTGCCACCTAGCCCTTTAAAATATACAGTCACATACATATGTATGTATATAGGCACATAGATACACACATATGTATACACACAGACAAAATATAACCTGTATATCATATATCTACGTGTATGTTTATATTAATATGTGTTTGTATGTATGCATGTGTGTATATAGAAATGGAACTTTGACACATGACTAAATCACAGAAGACTGAGTTAGATGCAGTCTCATATATGTAACAGAGGCCAGAGACCATCTTCTGGAAGAAGACATGCTTTTCCCTACATTATGGGTGGGAGCAGCCTCTTTCAATTGGCTATCTAGTTGGAACTGGCTACATCTTTAAATCTACACAGGCAATGGGGCGTAGAAATTTATCTTGCCCTACAAGAAAGGAAGGGAAAAGGGGATGAGAGGGGAGGGGGGTGATAGAGGGGAGGGCTGACTGGGGAACAGGGCAACCAGAATATAAGCCATCTTGGAGTGGAGGGGAGGGTAGAAATGGGGAGAAAATTTGTAATTCAAACTGTTGTGAAAATCAATGCTGAAAACCAAATATGTTAAATAAATAAATTTAAATTAAAAAAATTTAAAAAAAATAATAATAAATTGAGACTCTCTCTTTCTAAAAAAAATTGAGACTCTCTTTCTAAAAAAAAAAATCTGTCTGAGAGAGGCACAGTCACTCTCTTTCAGGTGCCATTCGGGGGCAAACTGTATAATTTTAATAAAATGAATGCAATAAATTAATATAAAATATATTAATATATTATTAATATATATATATATATTATATATATTAATATAAATTAATATAAAATATATTAAAACAAAATGTCACATAATAAAGTGTACAAAGAGATTTGTCTGAATATGTAAGTCTTGTTCATCTGAAAGCTGGGAACCATGCAATAATATGAGTGAACTAAGGGAATAGGGTCCCCTTCCCCTTCCCCTTCCCTTTAGACCTTGGGGCTCTGAAAAAGAGAATTTGAGTTTTGCTTTATTTTCTTGTCCACTTTTCTGGAAGTGGAATCGCCAACCTTGGTTCTTGAGCCATGGTGATCTTTGAGTTAGGAATCAGTTCCTCCCTCAGGGTAATGCTCCTGACATATTGGGGAAAATATTTATATGTTTGTTCTCCCTATACCTTTGGAGTAAATATTTGCAAAAGTTAATATGACTGCTAAGTAGTAAATGTAACTGGGGTACTTAGACCACTAAAATTGTGGGAACAAAAGTGGTGGGGAATTGAAGTAATGGCAGAGATGAGAGATATACCCAAATCCCTAAGGATACCCAGAAACCCTGGGGGAGAGGTAAGATGTAATATATGTGATCTTCAGGCAGTAAAGGTCAAGGTAGTCACTGTTATATTTAGATGGTAAGCTCCTTGAGGGCAGAGACTTTCTTCCTTTTTTTTATTAATTCTATACCCAGTGTTTAGCACAGTGCCAAGCAGAGAGTAAGTATTTAATAAATGTTTATGGCATTGAAATGCATCAGGTATATTTGTATATGCCTATATATACATATATACATACACATCTAGAATATATATGTGTATGCATGCATATAGACAGATATATGTACATACATACACATAACATATTGTCTATTTGCTGTACTTTTGAAGAATTTTTCTAAAACTGGGTGTTCTTAAATTTTTAATTTTTTTTATTACTAAATCAAAGCCTTCATTGCTACTAGAAAATATAAACATCTCCCAGAAACAACCATCAAATGTGCTGAATACTCAAGAATTCATATGAGTATTTGCAGGAAATGTAGTGTAAAAAAGAGAGAAAATATCATATTAGGGGAAAAGGATAGGTCCCTTGGAGAACTTATAGTCTAGTTAAAGAGGAATCAAGAAACTTGGATTCTATTATTGGCTTTAAAACTATATGTGTAACCATGCTCAAATAAATTCTGTTCTCTGGTCCTCATTCCCACCCACCCACCTGAATTGTAAAACCAACGAAGGATGAAAAAGCATTTATTAAGTGCTCACTCTGTGCTCAATACTGTGCTAAACAGTAGGTACAGAAACAGAAAAATTGAAATAGATGACAATGCAGGGGGGCATGAGGGAGTAGAGATAGGGCAGATGGTCAAGCATGAAGTTCCTTAAAAGGCAAATAGAAAGGCTGAGGGTCCTCTGTCTTGCTGGAAGGAATGGAAGTGTTGACTCCTGGAACTAAGGAGGAGCTTATATGTCTTGTTAGTTAAGTAAGGACTCCCCTTTTCTGTTAGTTCTTCCCACACTAGGGTCACATTTGTGTGCAGTCCAGGCTGGGAAGGAAGTGATGGGGGAAGAAAACAGTAGGATGCACTCAGGGTATGGTAGTAAGTCTTCTTCCCTCTCCCTGAACTCTCAAATTCACCATGATGGGTTCAGGAATGGTACAGGACTGGGGAAGGGACCCCAATATACAAGGTGATGATTTTCATATTTGTATAGCAGCTTAATAATAATAACTTTCTTCACAACCCTATGAAGTAGGCAGTACTAATATTTTAAAAAATCATTTCACAAATGAGGAAACTGAGACTGTGTTAATCCTTCTTGATATATATTGTTATATGAGACTAGAATACTAGAAAAGATTAAATTCACAAAGAAATTAAAATCTATGAGAGAATTGTAGGTATCAAGATAGATGATGAAAGAAAAATCTTGGGAAAGAGATTCCTCATATTTGTCCACTTACTGATTTTCATATCAATTCTGCCTAAAATATACGATGACAACCTACACATTGGGAAGTATTAAATGGGACAAATCTTTAAAATAAAGTTTCATCTTCTCTAAGGACCATCTCCTTTTACATTATAACACCAATTAGCATAAACTATTAATTATGTCTTTGTGCAAATGGCTTAGTTTTTCTAATCCTCAGTTTTTCCATTTGTCATACTTTGCTAAAAATAAAAATAAATAAGTGATGTGGAATTTGTGGAGGAAAATGCTGGGTCAATTTTAAGGTAACGACTCTTTTGCGCCATTTCACATTTCTCTATAAACATCTCTCAGTTTTCCCAAGAACAACATTTGACTAAATCAAGTTATTTGTACATATTTTAATATGAAATTGATATTTTATTATTTATAATTAATAATATGTTAGTTATTGGAATATAATTGTGATAAATATAATTTCTCTGTAGGTAATAAGATACAACTATTAATTTAAAATTATAAGACATTTTAATCAATAAGAATTATTTGATTTTTGATAGTTGAGCAATATCAAGTACTGTTTACCTCATTTTTAAAAGGAAGATATGTTTGCTATCTATTTTGCAATTATAGATTTTGAGACATTGCAAATTCTAATCCAGTTATACTAGCCCTAAAGTATATATTTTCTGAGTAGTCAGTATGAAGTCCAATTAATCAACTTGATAGTTTCATACACAAATTGTTATATTACTAGCTTGTAATTACATTATTACTAAGAAAAATTAATATAGTAATCTATTTTCTATTATATATAACATTTACGCTTTCACATATATGCATGAGTCTATATGTATATTTTGTGTATGTAGGTATATATTATATGTGTATATAGACATATTTTGCATATATGAATATATATTTACATACAATACATTTTGTTATAATGAAAGTCAAATTATTCCATCCAACCAAAGATTAAATTAAGGTGCATATTTTCAATTTGAACTTAGAAAGCCTATAGTTGTAGATTTTATCCTAATTTTTTTTAGAGCATCATTATAAGGGAATTCTATTGTATGTGTAATTTTGTTTTCTCCAGTCAATAATGAGAAAATATAAAATAGGTCTCTTGTAACTCTGAACATGTGGCATATGATTGTGATGGAATATTATTGTCCTGTAAGAAATGATCTATACTATATATTACTATGTACTTAAATAATATTTCAAATTCTATAGTATGATTTGAATTGAAATTTAATGAGATTTTATTTCTAAATTTTACTCTTCTTTCATATGAACTAGTCATCTCCCTAGATTCCTTGTATAACTTACAATTATGTTTGTACATTTGCATAAAATAGAAATTAATATGTTGGTTTTGGTGATCTGTCTTCTAGTTCATGGATTTCAATCTTTTTTAAAAAAAAAGTTTTGTTTTTGTTTTACTATAATGGAATTCTTCAGCACTATGGTAAAGTCTATGGATCTCTTTTCATAATAATGTTTGCATTGAAACAGTTTTACATTTGTGTGTGTATACATACACATACACAACATATATAACATATATATATAGAATATAATTACAACTGATATATGTGTATGTATGTGTGTATAATCAGTTCTTAGACTGAGAACTCCAGCTTCAGATGAAGGCCTCACTTCTCAAATATAGTGGGAGCTAAAACAAATTTAGAAAAATATGAGTTATTCCCCAAATGATAATTGGTCAAAGGACATGAGCAGCTGGTTTTTGAAAAAAGAAATCAAAGCTATCAAAAGTCATATAAAATGTTCTAAATCACGATTGTTTTAAGAAATGCAAATTAAAACCACTGAGATATTACTTCACACCTATCAAATTGGTTAACATGACAAAATAGATAAATTACAAATGTTGGAAGTGATATATGAAAAAAGGTATGTATATGCATTGTTGATGGAGTGCACTGGTACCACCATTCTGGAGAATAATGCGCAACTATGCCCAAAAGGCTATAAAGCTGTGGATACTCTTTGATGCAGCAATTCTGCCACTGTGTCTGTATTCCAAAGACATCAAGGGAAAAGGAGCAATATATACCAAAAAATTTATAGCAGCTCTTTTGTGGTGGCAAAGAATTGGAAACTGAGGGGATGCCCATCAATTGGGAAATGGCTCAACATGTGGCATATGATTGTGATGGAATATTATTGCCCTTTAAGAAATGAAAAGCAGCGTGCTTTCAGAAAAAAAAAAAAACATGGGAAGATGTATATGAACTGATGCAAAGTGGCGTAAGTAGGACCAAGAGAACATTGTGCACAGTAATAGTAATATTTTAATGATGATCAATTGTGAAAGAGTTAGCTACTCTAATCAATACAATGATCCAAGACAATTCCCAAGGACTCATGATGAAAAATACTAGTTACCCCCAAAGAGAAAACTCATGAACTCTACATACAGATTTAAGAATACTTTCTACTTTTTATTTTTCTTGGGTTTTGTTTTTTTTTTGCAACATGGCTAATATGGGAATGTTTTCCATGACTTCACACATATGATGGGAATCATATTACTAACCCTCTCAGTAGGTGGTAGAGAGGCTGGAATGAGGGACAAATTTGGAACTAAAATTAAAAAAAGGAATATTGAATAAATGATAAATCAAAATTTTTTTACAAAGAGAAAAAAAAACACTACTGCTCCAGATGGTGGGAAAACAAGCATCAATGTGATGATAATTATAGTGAAATTTGAATTCATCTTGTTAGATGGGCTTTTAAACTATAGCTTGTTAATGTATGTTAGCACTGAGTGGACACAGAAAATGCATAATTGCTTAGTGAGTGCAATTTATCACAAGTCATTATTTTTATGCTTAATGCAACCCATTTTTGTCAAGGTTAGTAGACTGAAGATCAGAGAATACCGAAAATAGAGCTAGGTTTCAGCAAATTATTTGACAAAGTCCTTTATAGACAAGTTGGAAAAATCCTGGAACAGTAGTTTGGGAGCTAGAAAGGGCACTTAAACCCAGTTCACTCTGAAGCTCACAGATTGGACCTCCTAATGGCTGTATTTCGGGCCCTCCTGGCTTAGAGTAAACGTCAATGGTAACTGTTTCTCTTTTGAACAGCAAACCTGAGGGTCTTCCCCTTTCTTTTTCTAATTAAAGGGGCCATTCCCTTGACTCACTTCTTAAAGAGGCTTCCTAGTCACCGAATGGGCATTACCTTACTCTAAGTGAATACATAAAAAGGCCTTAGCCTAAAAAGGGCCAGGGTCTCCCATTGCATCCTGGGCCATCTCCAATCATCCTTATGAATATCTAGTCACTGGATCCAAAAGGCTCTGGAGGAGAAAGTGAGACTGGTGACCTTGCGCAGCCCTCCCTCACTCAAATCAAAGTCAATTGCAAGTCATATCATCATTTCCCTGATGCCACAGTCCTCTTCGAAAACAAAGGACAAACACAACGCAAGAATTCACTTAACTCAACCCTCTCATTTTTCTGATGCACATAGATGTGATGTGACTTGCCCAACATGATACAAGAAGTATATTTTAGTATCAGTGGGATTCACGTGAAAATCCTGCCATTCAAAATCAATCATTCTTTCTATTACACCACTACTATGGTAAGATTTCCCTTAAAGGATTGGACAATCCAACCCACAAACAGGACCAAATTATCAATGGACTGCTGTCATGTTATAAAGAAGCTTTCTAAGAAATGCTTCAAAGCTTTAGGTTTTGTCCTGTTTTACATGAAGGCATAAATTACATGTTTATCAGATTTGCATAATGAAGGGATGGATAGATAATATATTGGATTAGAGAATTTGGATCCAGGATCTCTATTGTTATAGCAATTGAGTTAATTGCAAAGTACCTAATTACATCAAAAAGAATAATTACAACGACTTAGCAAGAGAATTCATGTGCAAAAGAAGGTAGTCCATAGTGACATCAGTCAGTAATGACAAGGCAGTGAAAGACTTTTTAAAATACAATAAATGTTTATGAACTTAGACTCAATAATTGAAAACTAATTTACAAAAACAGGCATATGAGAATTCACTTATATTCTAATCCAAGAAGGCCCTATTTGACACATTCTGCTTAACTATGGTTTCCATATTTCAAAAGGGATATTAACAATCTCTAGGTAGACAACAGAAAGCAAAACAGGTGACAAGGAGGTTATTGTCTACACCATATCAAGAATATTTGAGGAAACTTTGATTGTTTATCTTGCCTAGATAATAGGAAACTTGTAAAAAAAAATCAAATCTTCTTAAATATTTGAATTTATAAAACATGGAAAAAAGTAAAACTTATTCTGAGTGGTAAAATAAATAAATAATATCAATGGGTATAAGTTGTAGGAGTACATTACGTTGAGAAGTTTCCCAATAATTTGAACTCTAAAATTGGAAGAACTTTAGGAAGTAAAAGGTTTCCAGACAATGATTAAATTAATGGTATATAGTAAATTACTGGATATAGTGGTCAAGATGCTTGACCACTTATAAATAGCATCGTCAAAGGGAGACATACATAAGATGAATGATTTTACTAGATATCTTCTAGACTCTTTTCCAACCATGGTTTTGTGAGTTCATGCTCCTGAAAGCCATCACGTCTTTTTGAAGCTGCTGCAATATTGAATCTTAAGGTCTCTTCTATAGAACCAATTTATAGGTGAAGTTACTTTATGATAAAAATTCTTTTAATATCCCAGCAAATGCAATCTTTTCCATAAAGGTCAATACTGATATTATCTTGACTCAAATTCCAATGTATATATATAGCAAATATCCCCAGAAGATCATGAATATCCTTTTTGCATGATTTTGAAGTGATAACTTAGTTTTCCAAAGTGTAGTTCAGATGAATGATTAACAGGATGATTAAAAAGAAGGGGTAGTAAGTGGTCAACTATTTGAGGAAATCTTAGCTCAGTGTCACTGTATGTTTGATGACTGGTTGTCTAAAGGCTCCAGAATATGCCAAACTTAGTACTCAGATTTCTAATAATAATTAGCTGTTATTTACATCTGAGAAAGCCATAGTCTTAAAGGATAGTTCAGGAAAGTGTGAAATAACTCAAGAACTGAATGAACTGAAAGAGATATCCCTAGCAACTCCAATGATTTAGTGTCCATCCATATAGCAAAAAAAGAAGTAAGTAAAGTACTGAAAGATTTTTCAGTGATACAAAAGGATTTTCCCATCCCTCCTAGTATGGAAACTGAGAATATTTTTCAAATAACCCAAGGGTTAGGGTTTTTTTTGCTGATGTTTTTACTAGTTTCTCAGTTAAGAAAAAAGACAAAAGATTAGTCAAGCATCACCTGAAATTATTGAAGTCATGCTGGCTTTGTGATCACCACTTTTTCTATATATTCACTAACCATATGTTTTCTAGCTATTTTGATAAATTTTTAACAATTAACTGATTGGGAGCAATATGACCCAGAAAGAGATTTCTCTTTAAGGGCCACCCTGAAGTGGAACCAGAGGTTCCATGGACCAATGCCCCCGTCCTGAGTTCACAGGGATCTCCCAACTGTTTCCAATATAGCACATTGCTTCCCTAGGCAATAAGGGCCCAATTGAAAGTTAATAAATGAGGAATTGTTTGATTATATCTGTACATTATAAATATTACAACGGTATGCAGACTCAGTTAAGGGTGTGAGAAGTTGACATAGAGATGGAGAAGATAATTAAGAGGTTCCTATAATTGTCTAGGTGAGAGGACGTAATCACTTGGGCTAAGTTGATGGCAGTAGGAACTGGAAGAATGAACAAGAACATAGGTTAAAATGTACAGGTAGGAATATATAAGGAGTATGAACCTACCTCAATGTGAGGAAGAACATTTTTACAGCTTGACTTCCTTTAAAATGAAACGGCTTGTATTATGATCAAGTAAATTTCCTGTCTTTCTATTTTCACGTAAAGATAATGTGATCATTTGTCAGGGATATCATCAATAGGATTCTGGCATTGAGTAGAAGACTTGGCTTAATGATTTCAACAACCCCTTCCAAGATTCACACTGAAAGATTATTATTTGTAATACATTCTTTCCTGGATAGAAAGAATTGTGTTTCTCCTTTGTTTTCGAAGAGGACCGTGGCATCAGGGAAATGATGATATGACCTGCTGTTGACTTTGATTTCAGTGACGGAGGGCTGTGCAAGGTCATCAGCCTCACTTTCTCCTCCAGAGCCATCTGGGTCCAGCGACCAGATATTCATCAGGATGACTGTAGATGACTGAGTGGAATGCTAAAACAATGAACTCCTTTTTGCCTTTTCTCAAGAACAGTCTCTGTCTATTTTTAATGTGAGTAGTGGTTTCTGACCCACACATGACCCAGTATGCAATGGGGGACCCTGGCCCTTTTAGGCTAAAGCCTTTTCATGTACTCACTTATAGTGAGGTAATACAGCGAATAGGACCCTTTAAGAAGTGAGTCATTGGTATAGGGACTCTGTGGTGAGGAAAATCTCTCTACCAATGCAGATTGGTACCTTCTCTGCAAATTATAGTTTTAAAGAGTTACCTAGAGCAGCGGTGTCACTGTTAGAATAGGAACCACTAATCAATACATACAGGTCCTTTAATTAGAAAAAAGGAAAAAAAAAGTCAAGCTGGGAGGGGAAGACCTTCAGGGTTGCTGTTCCAAAGAGAAACAATTACCACTGATATTCACTCTGGGCCAGGAGGGCCCAAAATACAGGCATTAAGTGGAGCCTGGGCAGGGACCCATTTATAATCTTCAGAGTGAACTAGATTTAAGGTTTTATGGAAGGGAGGAAGGGAGGAAGGGAATGGGGTGAGTTGGGAGGGAAGAAAAGGGGGAAGGAAGAGGGAGAGGGAGGGAGGGAGGAAGGGAGGAAGGAAGGAAGGAAGGAATCTATACAGTAAACCCCAAGTTAAGTGGGCAGCTTATGGCCATCAAAGTTGACCTGCCTTTCAGACAACTCCATCTACTCACAGTTTGTGTTTGTGCTTGTGCTTTGTTTTCAAAGAAGACCGTGGCATCAGGGAAATGATGATATGACTTGCAGTTGACTTTGATTTGAGAGAGGGAGGGTTGTTCAAGGTTACCAGCCTCACTTTCTCCTCCAGAGCCATCTGGATCCAGTGGCCTGATATTCACCAGGATGACTAGAGAGCACCCAGTATGTAATGGAAGACCCTGGCCCTTTTAGGCTAAGGCCTTTTCATGTACTCACTTAGAGTGAGATAATGCCCATTCAGTGAATAGGAGGACTCTTTAAGAAGTGAGTCAAGGGATGGCCCCTTTAATTGCAAAAAAGAAAAAAAAATCAAACTGGGAGGGGAAGACCCTCAGGGTTCCTGTTCCAAAGAGAAACAGTTACCATCAACATTCACTCCGAGTCAGGAAGGCCCCGCTAAATGAAAGCTCCTCTCTTCCTAATAATTCTGTTTGCCTTTTAGGAATCTCATCAGAAATTAGAGAGGGGAAGACCCATAAGGATTAAGAATAGGAAATAAAACCAGGGAGTTTAGGAACAAAGAATATGTAGACTATGTGGACAGTTGGAATAAAAAGAACAAGATCCACAAGGAAGTCAAGGTTAAAGAAGTCTAACTTCATGCAGGTGGCTTTTGTGTGGTTGGGGAGAAAATTAATCTCTGGCTTAGGAAAGAAATCCTATAGAAAGAGAAGGGACATTCCCCAAGTCTAGTTGCTTCCAGCTGTCACCGATCAGGGTCTTTTAAGCAACCAGAATTGCCAAGATGTGACAATATGAAACCAACTTTAAATTTTAAAATCATTATCTTATATATAGTTAAAATCTTATATATAGTTAAGAATAGATTATATTGGATAGGGACTGGGCATGCAACTGGGGATGTAACTTCATTGGTATAGGGACTCTGTGGTGAGGAAAATCCCTCTACCAAGGTAGGTTGGTACCTTCTCTGCAAATTATACTTTTAAAGAGTTACCTGGAGCAGTGGTGTCACTGTTAGAACAGGAACCACTAATCAATACATATAGGTCCCTGTGGTCACATATTTTCTTTGTTTTAAAATGTGATGTCCATTTTATCATGTTTTTTTTTATTTTGTCAAATATATCCCAATTATATTTTAATCTGGTTTGGGATACACTCAGGAGTGTTTTGGGCTACATGTGGCCCACAGGCCATGTGTTTTATGCCTCTGACCTAGAGCATTCATAACTTAAGTGACTTGTCCAAGATAACACAGCCAGGATGTGCCGGAGTGAAGATTTGAAACCAAGTCCTGCCTTTGAGGCCAGTTCTTTATCTTTCTCTATATATGTCATGCTGCTTCAAGTATATAGATATAAATTATTTATATATTATGTGAGAGAGAGGGAGAGAGAGAGAGAGAGAGAGAGAGAGAGAGAGAGAGAGAGAGAGAGAAGGGCAGATAGGTGGCATAATCAGTAGAGCACTGGCCCTGGAGACAGGAGGACCTGAGCAGGACCCAAATCCGGTCTCAGACACTTGACACATGTACTAGCTGTGTGACCTTGGGCAAGTCACTTAACCACAATTTCCCTGCCTTCCCTGCTTCCAAAAAAATAGAGACAGAGACAGAGAAAGACAGAGAGAAAATGACAGAGACAGATGATAGGTCTATAGATCTATCTCTTTCAATGGGTATATACATACACACATATATAAACCTATAGATATATCTATATATAATATATATATTTATTGAACATTATATTTATTTGTATTATATTTATTTATATATTTATTGAATATTATGTATGATATTATATATAGATAAATGTATCTTAATTATACATACACATACACACGCATATATGTATATACCCATTCACATACATATACACAGTGAATGGAGGAACCACAAGAAAGCTTTGGGGATTTTCTTTCAATATGTAAAAAAATAAAACAATAAGGTCTTCAACTATACCATAGTAAGCAGTGGTCAATCCCTACTGAAAAATAAGATTTGAAAATTAAAGGTTATTGTTTCTATCAGTTTTTTTTGCTATAATACTAATAACATAAAAATGACCTTTTTTTATTAAATTCAACGAACTATTAAAATAATATCCCTCCCACATATCAGGCCATTCAACAGATTCCACTGCTGGGATCAGGAGATTCCACTGAAACTGGTAGGTGCCAGAATAACACTCTTTCCTTGAGTAAATTAATTATATATTTGGATTTGAGCCCTTAGATTAAGTCAAACCAGCTTTGACACACCACTGAAATACTGAAAGTTTCAGTTTCATAAAAGAAAATTTGTAAAAGGAATGTTCATTTCTGAAATTGAAAAAAAATGTCATTTTCTTTTTAAAAATATTATAATAATTTCTGAGAAATACTCCCCCATGGAACTATTCCTTGTAACTAAGAAAATTACTTAAGCTATACAAAACAAGAAGCAACCATGTCTAAGAATGTGCTCCATTCTATGCTGGCAATTCTTGTCTTTTTACTGAGATTTTTAGATACAAGACTGATCTTCCTTCTGGAAATGGGTTCTTAGAGAAACCTGATGATCTGAATTTAACAAAGTCAATCTTTCTCATTTCCCTAGACAATTATGAAGTAACTGACTCTGTAAGTCAAGGGGCCTTAATTTGACAAGGAACAAGAAAATGAACAAATGAAAATTATTTTGTCTGACCTTAAGTGGTATACCTTTCCACTTAATAGAATGACAGTGTTATTCACAGAAAAGAATAATTGCTGGATTACTAAGAGGCAGTTTACAATTAAATTCTATATAAAACATGCATTGTGTATATATGTACATGCATGCATTACATAAGAATACATGCAAGCATTGTTTGGGTGTGTGTATATATATATGTACACATATATGTATGTGCATATATATATATATATATATACACACACCCAAATATGTGTATATGTACACCTACATAATGAATACTTAAGCCATTGCCATTTAAGCCATGAAGACAACCACTTTATACATTTTCATTTTTCCCTAAAATTATTAAAATGGTGTGATAATAAAATAAGCTTACCTCCTATATCAGGCCGAAGTTTGTTATCATAGCCTTGAAGTAAAGAATTCAGGATGTGGGTGACATCACCTTCATGTATCTTTGGTGCTAATACCCAAGTTTTATTCACTGTTAAATCCTCGTCATCTTCATCATCTGCTTTATCCACACTAAAAATGAAATAAAAAAATAAGAAAAATGAACTAACCATTTTATATAAAATAGAGAATTTCTGAAATTAATTCTATCATCTTGGGAATTTATGTCAAGTAATAAATGAATTCCTGACTTCTAAACCAATTTCTTTTTGGGCCACTTAATTTAGAATTCGTTAGTGAAACCCAACACAGAAGCACAACGTGAAATGCATAAAAATAAGCCACAAATAACCCCCAAGAAAGAGAAAATAAGGCATGAGAAGAAAAATTTATAAATGATGTTGAAATAACCTAATAACAAGTGAATATATAGAAGAGGATAAATAAGGAGATATGACTGAAAAAGTTTAATATGATTGCCTGAAATTATATATAATATATATATACATATATATATATATATATTTCAGAAGAATAACTGCAAAAAACTATCCTAGTAGACAGGAAAGTAGAGATATATATACTATAATATTATAAATAATCCCTGTTGCTTAAACTTGATTTGATATAAAAATGAATTCTTAGAGCTGGAAGAGACCTTAGAAATATTAGGTAATGGCCTAGATTCATAACTTATTTTATAGATGAGTAAATCAAGGCTCAGAGAAGTTACCTGACTTGGCCAACTACACAGAATTCATGAATAGACTTTCAGTCACGCCTTCAGGACACTGAGAAATGTTAACTTATAAAAATAGTCAAACATTCTGCTTACTTTTAATTTTCTACAGAAAAGGCGATGGTTTAGGTGTTGATCTGGAAATCATGGATATAATTGGAAAAAGGTCAAAAAGTGCCTACAAGTAATTTTCTTTCCATCTGAATCAAATGTGTCTGGACTTAAAATTTCCTCCAGGGATGAAATTTTCCAGCTCCATTATTCATCTTTCATACATCACTATGTCCTTCTGGTTCTATAGTCACAAAAATGGCATCAAAGCCAGTCAATTATATTGCCCTAAACAAGACATTCACAAAGAAAATATAGATTTATAATTAGATTGCTATCACAGATTTGAAGCTTCTTATTTCTACACAGGAGACTAAAAACCTTTTTTTTTCCCTACAAAAAGAGACTTTTCTCAGATGTTCAAAATAAACTATCATCTAGAGAAAAAGGGGCTCTTTTCTGAAATGTTTGAGAATTAAGAATTTAAGACACTGGATTTGTTGCTTGTTCTTTGGGGATCGAGTTTCTAGCTCTTGTTTCTTTGTGGAAGCCTTTTAATGGTGTCCTCAGACTTCCTTTCAACCTGTTCCTCTGTATTTGGTTCTTGTATTTCAAACAAATGGTGTTCTGGAGAAATCCCAGTGTTATACATTTGATAAGTAGGGAAATGACTATTTTACTCTTATTTCTACTATTTGGCATGTTGGGAGGTGGTACCCCCAGGTACCACCTCTCGTTTGGCCATCTTTTAAAGTTTTATTTTCCTGAATTATGTGGAAATTAAATATTTCAATTAAATTAGGTCAAATAATCATCATCATGTTACAGAGAGATATAACTAATTTAGGTTATAAAAATGTCTTAGTTCTGGTTTTCACTTATTGAAAAAAATTATAACATTTCCTTCTAATTTCCTACTTATTTCTCTCATAATCTTGTTAAATTCAAAACAATGAAACTACCAAATTATTGACACTTCCTACTGCTATTTTTTTTTCAGGGAACTTTTCTGTCTAATTAGACAAAGATGTCAAAGATGACCTGAGACTTCAGTGGCTCTCCTGCTTTGGAGGTCAGGTGTGGTTTTTAACTTTTGTTGTTTTTTTCAGAATGAAATATCTGGTTGCCTCGGGCAAGGTTTTAATGCTTTGACCAACTATGCATAAATAGTCTAACCCGTAAGATCTATAAATCAAAATTTAAATACGGAGTAAATACATATTCGCTATGATCCTCAATACAGTTTATTATTAATTCATCTTTTCCAAATGTTTTGCTTAAACCTAGATATTCTAGTCTATATTTCCCTAATCTGGCAATTGATTGCAATTGAATTGAGCTGAATTAAACTGAATTAAATTCAGCAATTGAGCTTCTGTCTTCTACGGCATGATAACCTTTCTAAATGGTCACAAAATATCTGCTTAAAATGCTGACCTCAAATCTGACAGGAAAAGAACATCAAGTTCACCGTTGATAATTTTCAGACTTTGATTGCTGAGAAGCAGGGAAAAATCTTCTTCCTCTATTCAATCCTTTCATTGTCTATAGTTCTTCAAAGTTCTTTGATTGGTTCCATGGTTACATATAATTTTTACAGGGCAGATGGCAAATTCATTTAAAGTCAGTATTTTTCACTGTACACAGTAACAAGAATATTGTATCATAATCAACTGTGAATGACTTACCTATTCTCAGGAATAAAACGATATGAGACAATGACAAAGGACTCCTAACCAAAAGAAAATTGCTATCCACGTCCATGGAAAGAGCTGATATAGTCTGAACACAGATCAAAGTGTACTATATTTCAATTTCCTTATTTTTTATGTTTTTTTCTTTTGGTCTGTTTCTTCTTTTATAACATGACTGATATGGGAATACGTTTTACGTGATTGCACATGCACAACCCATATTAAATTGTTTACCATTTCAGGAAGGGGGAAGATGAGGAAAGAATGGAGAAAATTTGGAAGTCAAAAAAATGTTAAAAATTTTTTTAAAAATAAAAGAAAATAATGAATTACAAAATAGAGTAAGTGTTCTCAAATCATTTCTTTATCTCTCTTGGGCTCTGGTTCCCTCATCAATGTTTCAGCTCCATCTTTTAAAATCTCATCATTCTACTTGACGTAGGAGACAGAAGCAGACTGCCGACCAAGAGTCAAAAAGCTCCAGTTTTTTTTTCTCTTATCTGTTAACAGTGCCCTTTGGTCTTAAGTGGCAGACCTGCCCCTTCCGTAATTTTCATATTGCTCTACACATACTTTAAAATGTGCCCTTTTTATGTTCCTTTGCACTTTGTTTTGAAAACATGGGCTCATTCTGTGCTTTTCTCTAATTGGAATTTCTGAACTTCTGCTTGTTTACCCATTGTAAATGACATTAACTCTTTGGCTTTAATCAAATTTCCATACCTCCTAAGACCTGATATTGGTTGATATGACTAGTTTATTAAAGAATACAGGTATAGGTCATGCCATACTTTTGTATTCATCCTTAGTTACCTACCTCTGCTTTGTTCTAGCTTTTGTATATGTTCTTTTAAAATTTGAGCTCAGATTGTACTTACTGCTAGGGAGAATTCAACATCACTGCTACTTCCATAAAAAAAAAGGCTAGAAAGATTTATTGGGCAGAATTTTTCTCAATATGATTCCAAGACTATATAAATTTCAGAGTTATCTACCATATCACTCTAGTCTTCGGTAGAAAAATAAAGCTATATTTACATTTTAAGTCAATTTTAAATTTAATTTCTCAATTATATTCAACTCAGGTTAGCAATATTACAGTTTACTACCTGGAATAGAAACTATACCTGTATTTTTAATAAGCTAGTCATACTAACTAATATCAGGTCTTAGGAGGTATGAAAATTTGATTAAGGCCAACAAGTTAATGTCATTTACAATGATTAAAAAAGCAGAAATTTAAGAACTCCGGAGCACTTCATTGCATTAGTCCACGAAAACTTCCTGGGTTTCTCTGAAACTGGTACCTTGGTCATTTCTTGCAGCACAATCATTCCATTACATTTATAAACTACAGTTTGTTCAGCCATTCCCCAACTGATTAGTACCTCCTTAGTTTCCAGTTCAAGACTATGGCTTGCATTTTTGGATGTGGCCAATATGGGAATTTGTTTTGCTTGATGTTCCATATTTATCACAAGGGTTTTATTTTTCCTTATTCTTTTTTTTTTCCAGGGGGAGGGGAAAGTTGGGAGAGAAAATGTCTGTTAACTGAAAAAAAGATTAATTTAATTTAAAATAGTGAGATAAACATAAGATTATAAAATATACTCCACTGATGTCATTTTAGTAAATTTTATAGCATTCATTGGGATGTTTTGCTATGCTCAACTATTTTCCACAGCTACCTAAACTGAAGAAAATGTTACTAGTCAAATAAATTGAGGCAGACGCATTGGTCCACACATTCAATAGGCATTTAAATTCTGTCTATGTTCAAGGTACTAGACTGGGTATTAGAAAACATGAAGGTAGATAAGGAGCATGTCTTGTTATCAGAGTTTACTGTTCAATGAACAAGGGTTGGAGAGAGCCAATAGCACAAACAATTATAATACAAGAGACAACGAGGTAAGAACAAAAGAGTGATACTGACAAAATATGATGGTCAATTTGTGGAGGGGCAGATAATTCCCACTCAGTGTGAATGAGTGTGTCAAAGAATGTTTCATAGAGGAAGTGACATCCAAGCTGAGGTATGAAGAAAAGGAGGCACTTCAACAGATGGAGTTGGCGGCAGGGAGTGTGAGAATGAGAACAGGAGATACAGAATTGCTCATTTCTATTGCCCAAGAATATTGGGAAATATGGCTATGCAGGTGAATTAGAGGCAGACTTTGGAAGATAGTCACTGTTAAAGAGAGAAAGTGATCTTTCATTCTCTGGGCAATAATTTTTTTGTGTTTGTGTAAGGGAATGAGTAATGAACTGTATGGTAGGTAGTAACTGTGTGAAAGGTAGATTGGAACAGGGATAGATTAGAGTGGATGGCCAGTTAGGAGATGATTACAGTAGTCTAGGAGAGAAGAGATAAGTCTCTGCATTTTCATATGTATAGTGAGAGTTGAAAAGAAGGGCTGAATATGAAATCAATAGGGAGGTAGGAATAACAGGATATCTGCAATCAATTGAATTATGAGATGAGGGACAAAGAAAAGACAAAGATGGTTCCAAACTTAAAATGCTTGATAACATCTCCATATGGTTTTATTAGCCAAAACAGAGAAGACAGGAGAGAGGCAGGTATATATCCTAGAACTCTGGACAGAGATTCGGGTGGAAAGAAAGATTTTGGAGCAATTTGAATAAAAGTCATAATGACAGACATGGAAGTTGATAGGATAACCAAAGTAGAGAAAAAAAGAAAAGAGACTTAGAATATCCATTGAGAACCTTCATATGTAGAGGGGAAGAGATCTAGAAAAATACAGATTTAGAAGCAGGAAGAACCACGAAAGTGTAATGTCTTGGAATCCAGTGGGAAAGAGGAATCAAGAAAGAGAGCAATGACTATCCCTCAGTGTTAGATGCTACAGAGAAGCCAAAAGGAATGAGAACAGGACAAACACCACTGTTTTTCAATGAAAAAAAAAACATGACATTGAAAAGGTATTTCAGTAGAGTGTTGAAGTTAGAAGTTGGACTGCAAGGGCTTAAAAAGTAAATCAAAGCCAAAGAAATGGAGTCAACGAATGAATATAGATAGGTGGTGTTTTTTTTGTTTTTTTGGTGGGGGGAGGTGTTGTTTATTTTACTTCTGTTTTTAGGCATTCATACTGGAGGTAAGGAGAGAGAAAATTGAGAGGGTAGCAGGGTCTAGGGTTGTTTGTTTCTTTTAATCATCATTTGTTTCCAGGGTAGGAGAGATCTGAGCTTGTTTGTAGACTAAAGGAATGAGGATCTAACAGAGAGAGAGATTGAAAATTCAATGAGAGAGGGATTGATTTTTGGAGCAAAAAGATGAGAGATGAGATAGAATGAATTCCAATTTGATAATTTCTACATAAAGAAGAGTATTTGTCAGCTTTTGATTTTAGATAGATAGGGATATTAGAACTGACTAAATTCAAGAAAAAAAGTCACCTAATTAAGTAACACCTTTATTTCATTTCTGTTAAAGATTTTTTTAAATGTCTTTATGTTATATGGGGTGCCACATTCATTTCTAAGCTAAATATTAATTAAATTCATATTCATATGTCTCATCTCTGACACATATCAGTTATATGAACCAGGGCAAGTCACTAAACCTCTCAACACTCTGAACAACTCTCTAACATTTTAAGATACACAAACACACACACACACACACACACATATGTGTATTGTATAGAGATAATATTATGTTATATACTGTGTATGTATACGTACCTACATATACAGCTAGTATATATATATCTATATGTAGGTATATCTATATCTATGTAGATCTATATATAGATTATCTATCTAGACATATATATCTATATGTATATCTATCTATTTACCTATATTTATAAATAAATAAATGGCGCCTACCTGCTTGGTAGAAAGAATTTCCTCACCTAGACTAATGAAATAAAAGATCCAATTCCTATAATATCCCCATATATAAATACGTATTTAAGTTCTGATTGAGGTCTCTGACTATTGGGTCAATAAGAGATTTATTTTCACTGTTATCAAAATATACGGGTGGAGATATAAATATTTTACATAATAACATCGACTGCATTATCAATGTATATAGAATACCTCCAGAAACAGAACTGACATCCAATAATTAAAGTCAGAGATGGCCTTCTAATTTGCTTGGCTAAGAAGTGCTTAATTGCTATGATTTGCAGAATGCCAATAGATCTTCTTACCCCAAAATATCTTTATCTTTGTAACTATATCTTTATACTATATCTATCACCTCTCCATTCATCAGTCAGAATAGCTGAAATCATGCCTCAAGATTTTCTTTTTTAAATGCAAATCTTCCTTCCAGGGAAATTAACAATGTGGTTATTTATCAAATATTAGCAAGAAGTTCGTTAATAAGCTCCTTTGAGGATGGGTCATAAAACAAGGAAATTTAGATTAATAAGCTGTAGAAGGAAATGAGAGACAGAGGGAAAAAACACTCTAGGATAGAGGTCTTTAACCTGACATCCTCGAAGTTTTGATTTTTTAAGTTTTATAATTATGTTATTATATTTGGTTTCTTTTGTAATATAATCAATTTTACTTTATTTATTTAAAAACCTTATCCTAAGAAGGAGGCTATAGGCTTCATCAGACCGCTAACCCTGCCCCCCTCCCAAAAAGTTAGGAACCCCTCCTTTGGAAAGTAGTATACTACCAATTGGTCTTCTCAAAGTGATAAGTAAATATTTTTGCTACAAATCAATAGGTTTGTGTATTCCAATATTTCTGGAAGAAGTTAGCAGTTCATCCCCATTCACATAAGTGTAAAATAGGAAAGCTATTTATCTTCCTATCTTTGCCCACACCCAAATGCCAAGTCAGGTGATAGCGAGCAATGTTTTTAAATCAGATTAAATCAGATTTCTTTTCTTCCTCAGACATTAGAACTCCCCCAAGGTTCATACAAATGAAAGAATTCTGCTAATACTTTATTACCTTTGAGCCAATACTAAAAGCTTTCTTTGGCTTTTTAAAAAACAGCTATGCAGTATCTATAGCTTGAAAATGACCTAACAAATTCAATGTGAAGTTATACATGGTAGTTATATGAGATTCCATGCCATCTTGGGGAGGGAGGGGAGAAAATCTGGAACTCAAAATTATGTAGAACCATGTGCTGTAAACTAAAAATTAAAAAAAAAATTAAAAAAAAGAAAATGACCTAACAACCCTTTGGAAACAATGATATACTCTGAAGAATCACTACAAGACATACATTGCAATTTAGTTTTATTTTTACCGGTATGCCTAGAACCCAGACATTTTGAAGCCAAAGCAAGCCAAATTAAACTTAACTAAACAAATAAAATGAAAATACTTTTAGGACATAGGTTGTTTTTATCTGAATTCATTTCAGTCTGATCTAATCCAATAAACATTTATTAAGCACCAACTATATGCCAGGGTATGCTAAGCCCTGGAGGTACAATTAATAAAAAGACAATCCCTACCCTTAAGGAGCTTACACTCTAATGGAGGCTAAAAAGAAAAAATTGAAAGGAGGTCCTATTAATCCTATTATAGTACCAGAATATCCAGGATGTAGCTTCATTCCTCACACCCATAACATTAGAATATTTTACCTATAAGAAGAAAAATCTGCCTCTGGAAGCTGATTTACTCCACCTTCCTAGTCATCTGAGGGAATAAAAAATTACAGTCACATGAAGTCTGGGCTTGTCAGACTTTCTGGGGTAGCTGGCACTACTTATGTCACCATACTGTGATAACCTATATGGAGATGAGGTAGACTGTACCCAGAGAAGCTTAGTAAAAGAAAAGCCTCTGAATTACTGTTGTGTGTTGTTACGGTGTTAGGGAAAAATTAAGTTCCCTTTGTCAATCCTCAATGATTTATGAGTGCCTCATTTCATGCCAAAATCAAACCTGAAGCAAAAGAATGTTAATGTTATAGCTACACTGACAAACTCTCATTCTTTTTAATGTAAGAATTCTTTAAAACAATTTTTTTTATTTTTAAAATATGCTTTTTTTCTCCCCAATAGGATACTTAAAAGGATGATATAATTATCTTTCTAGTAACATTTGTTTTGTTTATTTGAGACTTGTGATTCCATTGGTGTGTGAGCCTCCCAATGTGGTAACTCTCTTCTGCTAATATAGATTTGTAACTCATCTGTAATTTCAATCATGGACAGTTTGCTGAGAAAATTGAAAACTCACATTGAAAGATCAAAAGATTTGCCCATGGAGCACAGCTAAAACATGTTAGAGATAGGACTTAAATCCTATCTCCTATATCCCTTAAATCTTCCTGACTACAAAGCTAATCATTTACGCATGATTCCTCTAACTAATTAGCTACTATAAGCTGTTTACCTTTACTTTCTCTAACAATTAACAAATTCATCTATAATAATCAAATAATTGTCTAAATAATTAAATTAGATAAATATCAATTTTAATGTAAAATTATTAAAATTCATTTATAAATCACTTATGGCACAAACAGGGATTTCTATAACAGTGTAGTACAGGAGTGGGGAATCTACAGCCTGGAGGCCACATGTGGCCTTCTAGGTCCTTGGGTACACTTTTTGACTGAGTCCAAGTTTTACAGAATAAAACCTTTTATTAAGGGGATTTGTTCTGTGAAGTTTGGATTCAGTCAAAGGGCTGCATTTGAGGACCTCGAGGGCCACATGCGGCCTGGAGGCCGAATTTTCCCCACCCCTGGCTCTATAGTATGCACAATGAAAAGTCATTTGGACCTATAGTCAGAAGACCTGGATTCAAATTCTTTCTTAACTCCAGCACTGGGTTCATTTGAATGTCATTTCAATTTCAGTCTTTTAATATCAGATCCTCTCTCCTCATACTAAAGCATGTCCAATTTTCACTTAACCCTGAAAAGAGAAGTAAACAAATCCCATTGTGATCAGACCCTGCCACATCCTCAGATCATTTTTCATCTTCATTCTCCTTGATTCCACTGTCACACTCCTGCGCAGCTATCCCTCACTTAAATCCAATTGACTTGCAAGTCATGGCATCATCTTCCTGATGTCATGGTCCTATTTGAGAACAAATGACAAACCACAACGACTACATACAACCACAGCAAAAGGTGGCCATTTTCAATCAGTGTAACATTAAGCAAACTGATGGACCACTCTGAGCCTTCTTTTTCTTACCTCTAAAATGGGAGACTTGAATTATATAACCACTAAGATCCTTTCTAGATCCACATCTATGAATCTATAGTGTTTTTGCCCTCCATATCATGAACCAGGAGTCTTATAAAGAGCAATATTTTGAATACAACCACCAAGGCCATCACAACAAAAACAAACAGTTAGGCAGACCCTCTTACCTCTCATCCTTTCCTGCTAAAATGTCTGTTAGACCTTGCCACAAAAAGAGGAGGGAAAAACAAATCTTTCTACTGTTTATTTCTTTTTACAGAAGGTTAGCAGAAGGACACAGTCACATGAGAGAGAAGCAACACTACAACCATACCAATTTAGATGTCTGAACATAGGGGCTGGTGTATTAATTTGCTGCTTCCATGATACACACTTTCCCACAGTAAGGACAGACAACATTTTTAACCTATAAGAAAATGGTGTAAACAGACAGTTGAGTTTACCTGAAAATTACACTGAAGCCCTAGTACTTTATGTTATATAATCCTCCTGTTTGTGTCTTCCAGTTTCCAGAAGGTCTTACTACTTAAACATAAGGGGACATTCATATGTATAAGGGTTCAACCACATTAAGCTCAGAGAAAGCTAACATTTTAAGTTCAGTAATTGCTAGTTCCATTGCCCCTCAGATGCTTTTCTTTAGTTAATCCCTCCCCTTGTGATCTATTCTAGACTGTAAGAGAGGCAGATAGTCACCATTTATAGCCACTGGAGTATTCACTTGCAGCATTTATTCTAAGCTCACATAATTCTAAATTATGGTTCTAGATGTAGCTTAGAAAAATAAAAATGGAAATATCTTGAAGGATTATTTAACCTATTTCCATGTTAATAAACTCATGGTCAAATCTTTTTAAAGTCTTTCAGGGTAGGAACTATGCACTAATTTATTAAATAAGGTGAGATATATGTGTGTATAGACACATATGTACATACATACATGGAAGATTTGACTTTACCTGTATATGTGGTCATATATGCACATGTATAATAATTATAGTTATATACATATAATATAAATATGTGCACATGTATAATAATTATAGCTGACATAAATCATTCTGCAATATTTTATTTTATATGTGTAGATGTGTACACACGTGTACAAATATACAAAGTAAAATTTTACATTGTATACACATCTGTGTACATGTATCTACACATACACACACCCACATATATATATATATATATATATATATATATATATATATATATATATATATATACACATATATACACACATATATATGATATGTGCACACATGTTTGGTTCATCTGTTTTTCTTGAAGAGGACTGATGACCTCATGAGGGTTATGTCTTTTATGTCCACATTGTAATGGCAAGCAAAGTGTGACTTTTTGTTGTCTTTTGTTTTGGAGTACTTCTCAGCACTAAGGCAATCAAAGTACCTTTGAGTCTTGCCTCTGTTTCAATCAAGAGTCTTTGATTGAATAGTTGAATCAGGAGTCTTTGATGACCTGCTTAAGTCATGGGAAGGCCTAGGTCACATGGGTTTGAATGGCATGGTTGTGACTCCCTCTGACCCTGAAGAAGTATACATATACTTGGAGGCTAGCATTTTGCTTTGAGACCTCACTCATTGGAAGAGTGCTCCTGGGATTTGGCCAGATGAGACTCTGGATAGCCATTAAGGAGCACCCCAGCTTTGAAAACCCATATGTCGGTGCTTCTCTCTCTGGTAACTATGTGTGCATGTATTGCTATGGACAGAAGGTTAGAAGCTATCTGTTGATTTGTGTTATTTGCTCTGTTTATATAATTTCTCTTGTAATTTCTGTTTGTGTTTTCTCTGAAGTTCAGGGTGCTGACTTTTTTCCCCTGAACTAAGTGAATGATATATGTATATTTAATTGAGATTGTAAACTCTTTAAGGTTGCTTTCCTTAGGAAAGCAGATCAAAGAACCTACGTTAGCAGCCCTCCTGTGTGCTGGTGTTATTGGCCTTACACAGCCACAGTAGCTGCAAGTAGCGCTGGTGTTACACACATATACACATGCATAAATATATAGTCAAATCTTACAGTACTATTTACAATGTCAATTATAATTATTATTGCATCCCCAGTAACTAATATGGCAATTTACATATAATATTTGCCTAATACATGGTTGTCAAATTGAATAATGTTCCATTGTATAGTATTGATTCCTTTCATACTCCATAAGTACTTTTCCCAACTTGTGTAAGTCCTGATCTCATACTTTTCTTTTGTAGTCTTTCAGCAAATTTTTAATTGTACTTTTTGGGAAGCTATACTTAAATAGGTTCAATTTGTTTAGTTTATTTTTCCCCAGTAATAAATGCTGAGATGGTTGAGGGTTGGGAATAGTTAATAAGAGGGTATTTTGGGTTTCATGGAAGAATATTATGGAAAAATAACACAGGAGAACAGATATAAGATCTTAAGCTTCACAAAAAATGTAAAGAAAAACATTTAAGAAAGTTGGAGGATTTTGAACTAGTTAAATAGATCAGAATTTGAATGTGGGAAGAGTAAACTTGATAAAATAAGGAAGAAATTGAGCAAAACTTGGAAAAGAAACTCCAGATTAAGATACAGGCCCACATTCTACTTCTAAATTATGGAAGAAGCAAGGACATTCAAGGAAAATTATAGAGGAACAAGAGAATTAGGAGTAGAACATGAAGAGGTAGATTCAAGAAATATAAAGAGATAGTTGGCATGACAAAGTAAGATAAGTAAGAAATGGTAAGTAGAGAAATAGAACATTAAGTAAAGTTGGTATTCTGGATTGGTAGGAGGGGCAAACTGGTTAAACAGACAGGAAATTAATGCATGCCAGAAAGAGGAAGTGGCTACGGCTATGGAATTGTTGGAACATTTGAACATTTGGGGAAGTGAATATTTGCCTAAGAAGTTTGATTCTGAGGATGGGATTTGGATCTCTGGATCATGGTTTACAATTCAGATTCCTCTCCATAGTTGACTTAAGGAAGACTAGTAAGGTCATATTTTCCAGCTGCTTTTTTCTTTATCTAATTTAAAAGACTTCAAACTAAAATGGTTGGGGCAGGGAGATTACCTAAATATATTCCCCAAGTTATATATATATAGAGAGCAATCACAAAGAAGGAAGGATAGCAAATGAAGGACCAGAAATCCATAGGAAGCATGATCTTAGAAGTGAGTCAGTAGTAAAACCCATAATCTTAAGTGTTTTACACAAATATCCAGAGTTTAAGCAAGAGGTTCTAATACAAGGAAGCAAAATTGACCTCATCATTATCACTGAGACTTAATGGGGCAAAAGTCATGACTAGGACTATGGAAACGGATGGTTATAGTTTATTCAAACAAACAAAAGGATAGGTTAGAAAACAAAAGAGGGGGATAACATCAGATGTGAAGAAGGAATACTCATGTGAGGAAATCCAGGAGGCAGAGGTAGAAATTTAACAGAGAGTATTTGGTTAAAGGTCAAAGGCAAAGAAACAGTTTTTGTCCTTGAAGTATGCTAAAGACCAGTTAATCTCTATTCTTCAGCATGGTCTAATTTATGTGCTTAATGCTCTAATTCTTCAAAAAATAGAAAATAGATAAAGAGTTGGAGGAAGAGATAGCAATTCTGGCATTCAGGCATGTTATAGTACTGATGGGGGAATTCAAATATCCATATATTTATTGGACATGCCACAATAAGCAGAGCAGCTAACAACTTCTTGGGTCACCTTAGTAATAATTGCACTCTTCAAAGGGTGAAAGAAAGATACAGATATTGTCATTTGAGTTTCACTAACAAATAGGAACAAACCTTGTGCAGGAGTAGAAATGATAAGAATATTGAGGGAAGTGACTACACCCTTTGAGTTTGTGATAGAGGAGAAAAGTCTGCCTGTAGCCCGATATGTGCCTAGTCATTCAGAAAGTATATTTCAAGGGGTTCAGGATCCAACAGAGTAAAATGATTTAGGTGAACTGACCCCAGGAGTGATGAGAGATATTCAAAAACGAAATTTTGTTGACAAAAAGGGAAACACAATCAGTGAGGGGGAAAACAAGATTTTTACCATTTGCCAGGGTATTGTTGAAGCAAACAAAACTAAACAAAGAATTTAAATTGAAATGGAGGTAGACATGGGTACATATATCTCTATCTCTCTCTCTATATATATATATGTATGTTACACATACACACATAAAGAAAGTATGTATATACATATATTGTACATATGTACATGTATATATCTTTATGTGATCATGTATTTTATATGTGTTCATTGTTTGTATCTATCAGCGATTTACACCTATATCTATATGTAGGTAGATACATCTACATATATTCAACCATAGTAATTTTTATTCTTTCATTTACAGGGCAAAATCAGTCTCCTTTATAGTTGGGGAAAAAAACAAGACAAGGAGAATATGTCTATCTTCTTTTTGTTGTCACTTATCCTTCCTTAAGCCTCTGTGTGTGTGTGTGTGTGTGTGTGTGTGTGTGTGTGTACACAAATCATAGAAGCAATTCCAAGGACCAAAGTAAAGGATTGTGAAAAAATCCTGTAAAAATAATGTCTTGAATGCTAAAGCTCCAAAGGATATGAATTTGGCAAAAGAAGCTAAGGAGAGTAAAAGGGTTGTTTTTAATTATAATGGGAGAAGGAGAAGTATCAGAGATAGAGTAGGAACTTTCTCTGGGTTTCATAGAAGAATAAGTGACAATAGAAAGAAGAAAGAACTGTCAGATTCTTTTGTTTATTTTTTTCCATTAAAAAGTAGCATTACCTTTGCCCTGGAAATAACAGAACATTAATGACTATGGATACTGATATGCAAATAAATTATGAAAGTACTTAGATGAATTAAAGTCACCTGGCCTAGAGGAGCTAAATTCTTGGTCCTGAGAAAACTGAGAGATTTTAAGTGATATTTGAAAGATCATGGAAGATGGAGAGTTTGGAAAAGGGCAAACATCCCATTTTTTAAAAGGAACAAAATGGAGCCTGCAAACTTCCTCAGACAGTTCTAGGCTGAAACAAAAACTGATGCTGTGAAGAAAAATCTAGAAAATGAGGCAGTAATTACAAAGATATATTATAGATACATGAAGAACAGATTGACCTCGTTTGTTTTCTGAGAAAATTATTAAACCAGTAGAAGGGTAATGTCAAGAAAGTTTACTTAGGTGGGAACAAAACTTTTTAATAAAATATTTCATATTATTCTTGTGAAAAAATAATTGATTAAACAATAAAACAATAAGATGGGCTTCTAACTGAATGGATGGTTGAACTCAGAGTAACTATTAATGTATTCAATTTTATTCTTTTCAAAAGTATTCCAGTGCAGCATTCCCAGAGCTTGGCCCTGAATTGTTGAACATTTTTTAAAATCAACAACTTATATACAGGCCTAGTTGTTATAACACAAAACTTGGAAGGATAGCTTATAAATTGAGTGACAGTAAGAATCTAAAAGGGTTTTTAAACAGTGGTGCATCAGTGCTGAATCTAATAAAGTGAAAGTTAATAGGGATAGTTGTAAAATCTTACACTTCAGTAGGAAAATCTATGTCACAATTATAAAATATGGGAAGTGTGGGTAGATAATGGTTGTTCTATAAAAATTTTAAGGTTTTAGTGGACACCAAGATCAATATTAGTCAGAAGTATCATGCAGAAATTTAGAAAGCTAGTTAGAACTTGTACAATGTTAAGGAAGTCAGAGCTTCCAAAAACAGGGAGGAGAAAGTTCCATTGCACTTTGACCTCAGCAGAACTCATCTGGAGCATTACAAGAAGCTCTGGGCATCGTGTTTTAAGGAGGACATTGATAATCTGGAGACTATATACAAAAGAGGGCAACCAGGATGGTGAAAGGCCTTGAGTCCATGAAAGAGTTGGACATATTTAGTCTGAAAAATAAAAGATGTACGCTCTACATGATAGCTGCCTTAAGTGTCTGAAAAGAAGAATTAGATTTGGTCTGTCTGGACTGAGAGTCCCAACCAGAAGAACCAGGACTAAGGAGTAGAAGTTGCAATGAAGAAATGTAGATTTGATGTCAGGAAAAGGAAAACAAAATTCCTAAGAATTTAAACTGTTCAAAATTGGAATTAGTTGCTTACAAAGGAGATGGGCTCCCTTTCTTTCAGTGCTCCAAAAGTAGAACCCGGATGACTATTTAAGAGGATTTCTTTGACCAATACGTTGAACCAGATTTCTACTTAGGATCTTTCCCAATCTTGAATTATTTTAAGTTCTGAAGAATATTTGAATAAATGTCATAAAAGACATCCATCATCAGGGAAATGTACAGTCAGAGAAGGAAGTGGGATATCTTGTTATGACAGGAAGGCACAATAGACAGAGATTCTAAGTCTCGAACTGATACCTGCGAAATAGTAAAGGACATAAAGAATGCTTCTTGAATACTGGATAAATACTCTAAGATGAATTTAGGAGAGAAGGAGAACATGAATGAAGAGCATGAAAAAAGTATGAATAAGTTGTGTCTGCACTGGTGGAAATGGTATGTAAATCTATTACATCATGGATTTACTGAAGTTCTTTGAATCAGTTGAAGGAATCATCCTGAACAAATGGGCTGAGTGTATTTATTCATTATCATCATTTAACATGTCTTTAAATTTCATTATGATAATCACTATTATCCATTGGTGGGATTCAAATAAATTAACAATTGGTCCTCCACGAACCTAGCTGAGGTGCTGTCAGCACTGCTGACATGGCCAGCACAGCCCTCACTCCTGCTAACAACTGGTTTGTGAACTCAACCTAAAATTAGGTGCCAATTGTCCTGAACAAGTGCAAACTGGCTAAATCCCACCACTGCTATTCTCTTTCCACACGGAAATATTGCATCGGTACAACAGAGGAACATAATCACAACAGTGACCCTGGGATATATCAACTCTCCCCAAAACTTATAGATCCATAATATTAAATAAAAAACAACCTCCTAACACTCTTATAAACATAGCCCCTATTTTAAATGTGCAATCTAAGGAATGTTTGGTACTCAAAAAAAGTATTTACTGATTTTGGTCTAAGAGAATTTCTCTAAGTTACAAATATTTGAATCAAAATGTGTTCCAGCTTCCTACATAATGGAATGTTTAAATTTTGATGTTTACTTATAATAGCCACTTATGTCCTAAAACCTTTCCTGTGGGCTACTCCTCACAATTCTGTGCTTAGAGTAGTATATAGTAACTTCCTCTTTGCAGACTCAATCATAGTAATAATTAAAGTAGATCAATTTATTTCAGCTGTTTTTGGAAGATAAGTAACTATTAGAAGAGACAATTCTAAAATATTAATGGGAAGGTGAATCGATAAGACTCCTAGCACATCTAAAATACTATTAAATATTTAAACATTTATAGCTAGTAGCATTAAGATTGGTGAACATTTTCTTTATTCTTAAAAGTGGAAATGTTACAGGGAGATTATTTTCTCTTTGGTAGAGTGGCATCGAAGGATAAAGAAGATGCCAAAAGCATCAGTAGGAAGCATATTATAACATCAAGTATTTATATAAATAATAATCTCTCTGAATCTCAATTCCTTCATCTACTAAGAGAAAGTAAATATATTTGCACTGAATACATCAAAGAATTATGGGAATAAATTAGTTGTAAACAATAAAAATCTATAGGAATTTGAGTTATTAAGGTATAGCAGAACAAAAGTGAGGGGAGCATAGAATAGTTTACCTGTCAGATCTGTGGATAAGGGAAAAACTTTAAGACCAAAGAAGAGATAGAGAGCATTACAGGATGTAAAATGGATTATTTTCATTACATCAAATTAAAAAGGTTTTGCACAAAGAAAACCAATACAGCCAAGATTAGAAGGAAAGCAGAACACTGGGGGAAAAATTACAGCAAGTTTGTCTGATAAAGGCCTCAAATATATAGAGATTTGAGTCAAATGTATAAGAATACAAATCATTCCCCAAATGATAAATGGCCAAAGGAGGCAAACAGGCAGTTTTCAGGTGAAGAAATCAGAGCTATCTGTAGTCAAATAAAAAATGCTCTAAATTACTATTAATTAGAGAAATGTAAATTAAACCAATAGTGATGTACCACCTCATACCCATCAGATTGGCTTATATGACAGAAAAGAAAACTGACAAATGTTGGAGGGGATGTGGGAAAATTGGAAAAACTGCACTGTTGGTGGAGTTGTGAACTGATATAACAATTCTGGAGAGAAATTTGGAAATTTGGAGAAGGATTAGAAAACTGTACATACACTTTGATCCAGTAATATCTCTACTAAGTCTGTATCCTTAAGAGATAATAAAAGGAAAAGGACCTATGTGTACAAAAGTATTTATAGCAGCTCTTTTAGTGGTGACAAAGTACTGGAAATCAAGGGGATGCTCATCAACTAGGGAATGGCTGAACAAATTGTGGTATATGATTGTGATGGAATACTACTGTGCTATAAGAAATGATGAGTAAAATGTTTTCAGCATAACCAGGAAAGACTTATATGAACTTACACAAAGTAAGGTGAGCAGAACCAGGAGAACATTGTATAGAGTAACAGCAATACCGTAAAAGTGATCAAGTATGAACGACTTAACTATACTCAGCAACACAAGGATCCAAGACAATCCCAAAGGACTCATACTGAAAAGTGCTATCCACCTCTGTAGAAAGAACTGATGGAATCTGAATGCAGATTGAAACATACTGGTTTTTTTTAAACTTCATTTACTCTTCTTAGATTTTTTTTGGTCTGTGTTTTCTTTCACAACATGACTATTATGTAAATATGTTTTATATGACTGCACATGTATAAACTATGTCAAATTGCTTTTCTTCTCAATGAGGGGGGGAGGTAGGGAGAAAGGGATATAATTTGGAACTCAATTTTTTTAAATGCTAAAATCAGTTTTGCATGTAACTGGAAAAATAATATATTTTTAAAATATCTATGTCAATATTCTTGTACATCCTTTAATAAGGCAACATGTAGGAGAACTGGAGGAAAGCAAAATTTGACACTGCCATCATGAAAAATGATAAAAAAATTCTTTAAATACAAGTGCTGCCCCATTAGTGACATAAGAAAGATAATGGATTTAAATCTAGAAGGGATCTTAGAGGCCATTTAGACCAACTTTCACATTTTCTATATGAGGAAACTTAGGATGAGAAAGCTTAAATTATTGGTCCAGGGTCATATAACCAGTACATATTTTAGTAGGGTTTTAACTCAGGTATTCCTGACTCCAAGACCAGTGCTCTATCCACTGGACAACATACATTTCCTAAATCTGAGCTAGAAAATAGCTTCATCTAAACTGAAAAGGACAAAATTCCTGGGAGATAGAGAGGGAAGAACGATACGTAGAGAGGGAGATGAGATGGAGATGGAAAGGGGAAGGGAGAGAGAGACAGAGAGAGAGAGACAGAGACAGAGACAGATAGAAAAACAGACAGGATCAGAGAGACAGAGACAGACAGAGAGGACTTTACGTATAACAGGCAGATGAAAGGATAATTCTTTTGGGAGCTGTGGAGAGCAAAATAAATGTGGAAAAAAACAGACATATCTGTAAAACAACACAAAGTCAAAAACTTAGAAGCCCATTGAATACTGTTGAGGCTCTTCCTTTGTAGCACCTCTCGATGATCTAGTGGCATCCATTTTAAGTTAAATGGAATACAAATGAGCACAGAAAATCCCAAAAGGCTCTTTACTCATGTCACTATAGGTCGACATACACAGAACCTGATCAAACTTAAGCTGCATGTAAAAGAATCCAAGTGTAAGAAATATTGGCAATATAACCCTGACTCCTGGTACTGATTCCAGGCCTCTGCAGTTCACTGCTATCAGATAATAGCTCTAATGTTAGTAAGTCAGGGGTAAGCTGGAGAAAAGCCTTGAAAGTAGTCTTTTTTAGTTTCATGGGATATTAGATTTTTTTAATAAAAAAAACAAATATCTACAGGGCTAAAAAATAAAGAGAATATGAGATAAAAAAAAGAGATGGGCTTTACAAACAGAATTCAAAGTAGGACAACATTTTAGTGCTTTCAGGAAAGGGAAACTTTTACTTCAGTTGAAGCTATGTTAGGAACACCGATACTAAAAACAATAGTGTAAAAGAGTCATTTTCCTTTTTATTTCATGGGAGAGAGGCTGTAGTTTGCAAAATGACCTTTTACCAAGGAACTAGGAAAAATAAAACAACACCACCACCAGAACAGAGGTGGAGGAATTCATTGTGGACTGACATTTGATTCTATATCAATGAATGTCAAGCCATAGATAAGACTTTGACATAGTTTACGGATGCCTTTAGTACTCTATTTCTTCTGTCTAAAAAACAGTCACAATGTTTCTCCCTTTCCTCTTACCCTTCACCCCCACACACAGTGAGGCTGTTTATTCCCATATTGTCCTTTGCTCTACTCTCTCATGTAGGACAGCTGAAGCATAGGGCCTAGACATATCAGGTAACAGTGTATTTAAGCATATGTGTGTGCGTGTGTGTGTGTGTGTGTGTGTGTGTGTACATAGACATATAGATGTATATAGATGTATGATAACATATCAAGTAATATCCTTTAGAAGTGCCTTTACTAATTTGGAACCTCTTTAAAAGCACCTTTCCTTTTATGAAGGTTTTTATTTCATTGTGGTTTTTAATGTCATTGTTAAACTTCTCAGAAGTATGTGGTTTGTGACCTTTAGCAATTTTGGAGAAGGAATCTGTAAGAAGAATCTTGAAACTGAAAATATAGTCCATTTGGATGTCAATAAAATTCCACATGGTTTATGGCCAATCAATGCAAGTGAGTTTGTGCTTTGTTTATAGTGTTTCCACCCCACACCATTTTTCATGATCAAGACCAAGGTACAACTAATAATGATTAAAGTTAGAAATGAGATGTTGCTGTTCACAGTAAAATCTTTAAAAATGCCTTTTTAAGACAATATTTAAAACATTTGGTGCTTATCAAAAGTGGATACCCAAACTTATGATGAAAAATGCTATCCATCCCCAGAGAAAGAATTGATAGTGTCTGAATACAGAATGAAGCATAGATTTTTTTATTTTCTTTTTTTTTTTACTTTTCTTTTTCTTCAGGTTTTTTTGTCTATGTTTTCTTTCATAACATGACTAATATAATGTTTTACATGACCACACATGTATATCCTATATGGAATCACTTGCCTTCTCAATGGGGATAGAAAGGAAGGGAGAAAGGGAGAGAATTTGTAACTCAAAGTTTTAAAAATGAACATTCAAAATTGTTTTTACATGTCATTTGGGAAAATAAAATACTAATTTTTTTTCCAAAGTAAATATCCAAGTGTAGCAACAGATCTACCAAGCATCTATTGCTATCTTTGGTATGGTCTGTTGTATTCTCAGAATGAACTTATGGCCGATTACAGATGAAAGTCATCCAGAATGAAAAAGCATGAATGGGTTGCAACCTGAATTATTGGAGGTAATGCCCACATTGAAGAAACAATAGCTCCATTGGAATCCCATTTTCACAATTAATGAGGTAAATAATTACTCTCCAAGTCAAGTCAAATTGAAAAAATGAATTCCAGAACCTAGCCAACATGAGTACATTTCCTCATAGGGGACAAATAGGTGATGCTATCAAAAGAAGATGTCAGTTGAAAATAAGTCTGCTACTTCTCATAGAAGGATTTGAACCACTGAGATTTTTTTCCTTTCCTAAAGCTTCATTTTGCCTCAGAAGCATATACTTCTAGTTATGCCCCCACGCTAAGCGGAACAAGTTTTATCCCCATTCCATATTAAATCTTTTGAGATATTAGAAAAGGGGAAGGGCTGAGGGAAGGGAATATTCATTGATATAACAAGTTTCATGTGCCAGTCAATGTGCTACATGTTTTGCAAATACTATCTCCTTTGAACCTCATAACCACCCTGCACGGCAGATCCTGTTATTATCCACATTTTACAGTTGAGGATACTGAGGCAAAAAGTGATTATGTGATTTGCTCAGAAGTCACACATCACTCTCCTCTGTACCACCTAGCTACTTCTAGGAAAACAAATATCACATCCCTCCAGGTCTTTTCTTCTCCAGACTAAATTTTACCAACTTCTTAAATTGATTCTACTATCACTCTGTGTTCAGTTCCTAATTATTCTTGTCGCCCTCCTTTAAACCTATTATCCCCTCAGTACTCTAGATATTTTTCTGTTCTCTCACTTATTCTAGACTTTATACCCATCAATCTAGATAAGGGTAGCATTATTTTTTCCTTCCAGTTTATATGACTCAGTGTTATGGACATAGATCCATCTGTGAAACTGAGAAAACCTGTTTAAGTTATTCCTCTGGTACGTATTGGGCAGGTATTTCAACCTCTGAATACTCAAGGTTCAGAGAAAGGGCCGATCTGCATTGGTATACAGAGATTTGTCCATTGAGAATTCCCAATCTCAGTGAAAACACAGAGCATTCCCTACCTCTATCGTCTATGTTGCATTATTGGCTCATATCAGCTTTATAGTCCAAGGAAGTCCCCACACTCTTAATGAATAAAATATTGCCTAGCCACACCTCCCCAATTCTGTATTTCAATCCAGGTACAGAACTGTATATTTGTCCCTACTATATTTCATGTTTTAAGATGTGATCCAATGTTGGAAACTGCTCAAGACTTTTTGGATCCTGATTCTGTCACACAACATGCTAACTATCCTTTTCCAGTTTTCGATCTTCAGTAAGTTCCAGAAGAATGCCATTTGTCTTTTCATCTAAGTCATTAACAAACATTTTAAATGTAACAGAGTCAGGTCAAGACCTCTGAGACACCACTGTGGCAGAGATTTACCTCTGCTGTGACACTGGTTATTTGGGTTTATATATCCAATCAGTGGAGGGATTATTCATTCTTATCTAAGCCAAGAATCCATGAAGTAGTGAACTAAGGAATTTTATGAAAAAGTAATTTTGAGGAGTGTTTGACATTTTGTAATAGCCAAGGTAACACTGAGTAGAATCTGATACACAAGTTAGATTTTGAAAAGAAGGTTTCTATTGTTTTGCTTTGCATTTTAATAGAAAAAAACATTACACATAATACCTATGCCTGATACTCTAAAATGAAAAATGTTCAAAGAGAGATGGGGGTAAATAAAATATAGTTCTTACAATAGATTATAACAGATCTTTATGAGAAAGGAAATGACAAGTTATCTCGAGCTATTTTACCTTCATTTCTAATGCTTTCACATTTTTAAAGGACATACGTAGCAGATGAATTGATAGGTCATTAACCAAGGACACATAGAATGGATTACACAAATATTAGGAATACAATCAGGAATACACAAAATGAATAGAATGAAACTGAAGCTAAGGAAAAAAATGCTAAGGATAAAAAAATGGATGTTTTTGAATCTATGTTGGAAATAAGAACCTCAAAAGGTATTTGCCCATTGGGGGCAGACGGTATTGTGTAGAAATATGAAAGAGTGACTGCAGACTATCTAAAGGTCTATTTTTCTTTTAATTTCTCTTTAAGGTCTGTGACACAACTATAAAGCAGAAATTAAAGCTCATAACAAATGAGGAGATAGGGAAAGAGTACCTAGTCCTTTGAATGCATTCACATCTCAAGGTCATGGAAATTACATCTTTAGTCATGATTGTAAGAATGTGCTAATGTAGTTGCAAAAACACCACTGATGACATTAGAGGAATAATGGAGAAGAGAACAGGAAGATGATGATGGGAAAAGAGGAGATTATGTCTCGATTTCTAAAGCTAGAAGCAGAGTGGAGAACTGATTTTAGAAACATCATATTAATTGTTCCCAGGCAAAATTCCAAAAGAGATAATTAAGCAGGTAATTCTGAACATTTAGAAAGGAAAACAGTGATCATTAGGATACATCATGGATTTAATAAGAGCAAGTTATATGAAAATAATCTAATTTCCTTTCTTCCCTCACAGGATTCTTAGACTAGTATATCAGTTGAATACCATAAGCCAAATATTTCTAGGCTGCCCCAATATATTTAGGAAAAGTTTCTCACAATGTCTTTGAGGAATGGGTAAAGAAACACGGATTAGATGATTGCACAGTTAAGCAGATTTATAGATGGTTGAACAGCTATACCTAGAGTGGTTTGATTAATGAACTGATTAATGCTCAGATCTCTATATTGGTTTTATCCAATGAAAATTTTAATCAGTAACTTGGGTGTTTATTATATTTTTGAACAATACAAATCTGGGAAGTATAGTAAATAGATTGGGTGACAAATCAGGATTTGAAAATATCTCATCAGGGTGAAACTATTAAACTAAAATTTAACAGGAATAAATATAATTTCTTGCACAAGTATGGAAAGGATAGAAAGCTTATTTATTAGTATTTAACAAAAGATCTAGTGGTTTAAGTACAATATGAAATAACAATATGCTGCAAACATTAAAGAAGCCGGTGCAATTACTAGTGAGGTTTCCATTAATGAGAATAAATTCACATTGTGTATTTCCATTGAGCTGGATCCAGTTACCATACTTTTTATAATTATAACTTCTGAATGGTACAAATTTGAATAAGTGCAACAACTTCATGGGATTTTGTTCACACTCATTGGGATCTAACTATCTGATGCAGTAACAGAAACATAACACCTAAAAAAGGGAAAGTAGGAACATTTTACTTTGAGTTAAGTTCTTAGCAGAGTATTTCTTTAAATGTGAAAGCATTCTGGAAATGGCAAATTGCTATAGAAATAAGAAGAATGTGAGACAGTAACGATTGTGAAAACTGATTGTGTCTGTCTAATAAGAGCAGACATGGAATAGATGTGCAATTATCAACAGATATTTAATTGTTAGTTCCTTTAGGATAGAGACTATCTTCTGTCTCTTTTTGGATCCCTGGTACTTAGCACAGTGCCTGACACATAGTAGATGCTTAATAAGTGCTTTTTTATTAATTGATTGATTTGCAGGCTGGGTCTCAGGCCTAATTTTCTCCAGAAATCGAAGTTAGGAGTAGTAGATAGAAGTAAATTACAATTTTAAAGCCCCTCCCCATTTTATAGTTGAGGAAACTAAAACAGAGAACACTTATGTGAGCAGGGTCATACAGATAGAATCTGATAAAGGATTTAAACTTGGGGCTTCCTGAATCAAAGTCTAGCTCTCTATCTAATGTGCTACCTAAGTTAATCATAAGCAGATTTTAGATAAATAAGGACAAATTTCATACAGAATTTTCCAACAATAGCATAGCCTGAGTTCCATACTGTATAATATCCTTCTTGGCATCAAGAAACAGCAGGACTTTATTATATATTTCCATTGATATTAACTCAAGCCACCAGACTATATGAAGAAATTTTTTACTAGCACATCCCTATCTATTTGGGATTGGGAGCAAGAAAAGACAGGACCAAGGAGAAAGTTCTCAGAGCTAAAAGAGGGGACCTTAAGCAAAATACATGAACACAATTGGTAGTTTTTCGATGATGATGATAGTCCTGTGATTTCCCCAATGCACTGTAATATTGAGCATGAAGACAACTGCTTGGGAGAGGTTAGATAGCCTACAGGGAAGGACCATGGTCACACAGTTTGTGCATATGGTGGTAAGACTTGAAATAAGATCTTTCTGACACCAAGGGTACTCTAATACTCTGGGTTCTCTTGGTATCTGTCTGACTATTTACTCTCCTTTACTTATTCCTTGCTTATGGTCAAACCCTTATTGTGAGTATATCCCACAGGACCTATCCTTGGGTCCTGTTATCACTATACAGTCTCTCAGTGAGCTCACCAGCTATCATGGACTGGGTTACAATCTCCATAATGATGACTCCCAGATGTCTATATCCAGCCTTTATTTCTCTTCTGAGCTCCTGTCATGAATCAACTAAATATTGCACATTTTAAATTGTTTGTCCCAATGACATGTCAAATTCAGTTCAAAAGAAATCTCATTATCTTTATTCTTCTCTATCCTTGTACCCTACTTACTGTCCATGATTTGGAACAGCACTATTTTTAATCATAATACCACCATCCTCTAGTTACTCAGGTATACAATCTCAGGGTCATCCTCAACTCTTCATCCCACACATTCAATCAGTTGCCGTATCTAGAGGAATTTTCCGCCACAATATTTCTCACATTCATTCTCTTTTCTCCACCAACTGAGTTCAACAGAGGGAAGGCACTAGATGAAGGAGAATGAGGAAAAACTTCATGGAGAAGATGCCACTTTATCTGAGACCTGAAGAAAACCAGGGAAGCTAGGAGATGGGAATGAGAAAGGAGAGAGTACCAGATATGGGGAATACCGAGTAAAACACTGTTCCATAGAGATGTTTCCACAAGTTTAAGCATATATATCCTTAGAAGAAGGAATGGTCTAACTATAATACTTAGTATTACAATATAGAGATATTTAATAGTGCTGGATTTCTTTGGCTTGTTTTTGCTAATCTGCTGAGACTATTTTTAAGAATATAAGCTTCATTGCTTCTGCCTACTTTCCTCATGCCTACAATACAATCAACTATAAAAGTTTCAGTCTTTTTAAGAATTGACTTCCAATGGTTTCTGGTAACTATCTCATGACATTAGGCCAGACATAACTTCAAAAGTAAAGAAAAAATCAAAATTTTTACACTTCCCTATAAAATATTGCCAAATTAGGTTTTTAGGAATGATTGACAAATAGGAGGCAACCTTCAGAGCACATGCGGAAATCTCTACCTGCTACCAATCAACACGGATGTTGTGATATTGTTTCTGGAAGGACATGATGATGTATAAAGTGTAAATTTATAATTTGGAGCATTAATAAGCATGCTGTTTCCTATCCATTCACTGCATGGTGTAGAAACGCCTTATTATTGGCTGCTGAAAAGGAACTAATGTCTATACCATATCTGACTGGCTTGAGGGCTAGACTGCCAATGGCCAGCACCCTGTTACAACTGTTTTAATCATGTTCTTTGAAAATGTGTTTATATATTCCTATCAGTCCAGTGGTATTGGTCTGGGAGTGATAAGCTGATGTTTTTAAGCACATGACCATATGCCTAAGACATTCCATTTATCTCAGGCAGAAAATTAAATCCTGGTCTGAAAGCATCTTATATGCATATCCTAGATATAGGAAAGACAACAATTACCACTAATAGTGATAACAACACCACAAGTCAATGCCCCTGCCAGTAATTCTTTTCTTATATCAAGAAGCACAGTATGGAGGAGGTCCCTTTTATGATGTAGCATGGGACATTTTCAGCAGCTCTGGCTTAGTCTGTGATAATGGCATCTTCCTGTGGAGTTTGGAATTTCTTTCCCTCCTTTTAGCTCTGAAAAAAAAACTGTCCCCACATCCCCTTTACAGACTTTAACGTTTGGCCCATTATCCCATCCATCTGTTTTCTTTGGACCTCTATCCCCCTCTGTACCAAGTGAGTAGTTGTGGAAGGACTCCTGGTCCAGGCCTCTAGCAAAGCAAGAAAAAAGACTGAAAGGATTCATAGGCAATTGCACATGGAGAAATATCAGCAATTATAAATGATCATATCAGAGAAATCTACCATAAATGTACTTTTTTTAAAATCAACTCACTTCTCTCTTTTGAGGGGTCACAATCAGTTATTCCTTTTCCCTATCCTAGAGGCAGACATAGAAATAGATATCTAGACAGAAACACAACATCCACTGAGCAGTTATTCTGTGAGTAATTGTGCTAAGCGCTAGAGACACAAATACAAACAATCAAGACTTTCCCTACTCTCAAGGAGCTTATATTCTAATGGGATAAAAGATAACAAGTAGGAGAAGGTGGGAAGGTGGGTAAAGGAGGACTGTATCTGAGTAAGAGAAATAGCAGGCAGCCTACAGGAAATGGTACAGAGGGCCAGGCCTTGATCACATAAGCAAAAAAGCTTACCTCTCATCCAGAGGACTCAGTGAGGTAAAGTTGTATTAGAGAACAGAGGCATAGTGGAGAGACAGAAAGGGTTATCTTTTACCAGCTTCTCTGTCATTCTAATATATTCTTGCTTTTCTTAATATCCAAGGCAAATCCCTTGTACTCTATCTATAGTTCAAAATTCAAGAATCAGTGTTTCCCATGTATCCTACCTGAGACTTAAAACCACTTTAACTATGTTTTAAAATAATGAGAACCATTTGTAGTTATGAAAACAACATTTTACTTATCTTTTTTGTCTCAAATACTACTTTTAGAACTGCTTATACACAGTTGGCTATAGTTGTAACTAGTGAATATGAAAAACTTCCATTTATTATCTTAAGCCTATCACATTAAATGATAATAATTAACTACTATGTTTTTTTTTATCTTCCCTACTTCTTCATATATATATATATATATATATATATATATATATATTATATCTGTATATTATATATATATATATGTTATAGTTTTGTTTTCCACCTTATCCCCTGTTTCCATGTTTTGCTCCTCTGGTCAGTCCTACACTCACGTCTAGCTGTTTAAATTCTTACCCACACTCCTTTTCCAAAGTCTGTTAAAGCATTAGCTTTCTTTCATGCTTGGCAAAATTTTATCATCATTATTATTTGTTGCTGGTCTTTCCTATTTCCTTTTATAGACTTTGAGTGACTGTCATTCAGAAGGTAAGGTCTAGAAAGGCAAGTTAATGACCATTGGTTTGATCAACCTAAATGTGCAGTTGTTCACACAGGAAGTTATCAGTATATGTTATCTATTCTATTTGTTTCTTCTTAACCTAAAGAGACAAATCCAGTTTCTTCTGAGATTTATTTTATTTCTGTTATAGCATAAAAACATGTAGACTTGAGTAAAGAAACATGTTCATTCAATAAATATCATATGGTTATTTTTTCCCATAAAATATCATCAGTAAAGTAAAGATCTTGGTTTTTATCAATTCAACTTGACAGCAACTAGAGAACATTAATTTATTCCTGCCCCTCTCCCAATAATAATAATGATGATAAAATCTATTCAATACTAAACATGAAAATAAAGGAGCATATTTTAATATTTTCATTCTAGCTTTAGGATAACAGATACAAAGTTTTCTTTCATCCAATTTTATGAAGATTTAAGTTCCTTCCCTCCTCCCTTTTGGACCTTTCCTTACCCTAGGGTAATGTCAAAATAAGTGTTACTATGGACTGCTAGAAATGGGCATGATTTTTTTTTAAATAACTCCTTTAATGTCTCCTGCAATAGGTTCCCTAAAGGCTCCTCCCATATTAAAGACCTGGCATTAACAAAAAGTTGTTGAACCCACATTAAAAACTGATAAATTTAAACTTTAGAGAAACAAACTAATATGTCATTGCCAAGAAATAATAGATCTTTGATATAGATGGTGAAACTAGAACACAGAAAACAGTTGATTCATCTTAATTCCAACTATTAGAGAAGAAAAAAGCAGGGCAATGTTTCATAATTCGACAATATTAAAATCAATACAGTCCTCCTCTTCTATCTTCTTAATGGATAGCAATGAAGGAAGCAATAGTTCTTATCAGATTCAGGGAACAATGGCTTTCTAATCCTTAAATCCAAAAATAGTTCCCTTTTAAAGTGAAATCAGTGTCAATGAATAGAACTTTGATGAACAGGCCTGTTTGAGGATGCTTTGGGAAAGTTTCCCCAAAGCAAAACTAAGGTGGGGGGGTGGTTGGGAGGAGTGCCCACATGCATATATTTATGTTCAGCACAGAATTTTGACTACAGTGAAAAGGAAAACATTTAAGGAACACCAAGACTAAATCAGCCTGAGCAAAGTGAAGTGGACAAGTCAGGCTATTATCCATGAAATTGGGGTCAAAAGAACTGTAATGGGGGAATAAGTATCTTTTTGGATGGAATTACATATCAAGACTGTCAACATTTTCTCAATGTACTAATAACATCTCCAGTCTACTTTCCCTGTGTTTAGACCTAACCTCAGTGTGTTCTCTCTTTAGAGATTTATTTATAACTCCAATTAACTAATTAAAAATTTCTCACCAGAAAAATAAGTGCACATATCCACTGAGTCAACAGTTTAATTTGTTCAGTGTTTCACAAATCAAGTCCTTTGCCTCTAAAATACTTGCATGACATTGGACTCAACTGCATAGACTGGGAAGTAAAAAAAAATAATGGCAAAGTCAGAACAATTTTTATCAGAAAAGAGGTATTTATTTAAGGATAAACTATACATCTTGCCTTTGCTATGAATTAAAAGTTTTATTTGCTTGACATGATGCATAATACATAGAAAGGAAATCCAATACTTTGGACTACTGAGCTTTCAGATTGTTCTTTCAGGAGCCATTAAGGATAATTTTTCTCCATACTTCCGATATTATTGGTACCTAATGAATAGTATAAAGTTAAATACCTGGGCTGGTATAATTGCTCTTCAATTCCTCCTAAATATCTCTATAACTCATCAAACATTTCTTTAAGTGAGCTCTAAGAGATGAGATTTTTTATTTGAAAAATGTTTAATCTATATTATTTCTCAGTTTAGGTAGCAGCATGCTTAATCTAGATAATAAGCTCAGACCAGAATACTCTAATAAACACAGAGACAGAAAATCATTTTGACATATTTGATTTCTTAGGAGGAAAAAGAATTGCAGGTGCAGTATATGTTTTGAAAGACAACAATTTGTCCTGTTAAGATGCCCAAATCATTGAACAACATTTCATTTTATCAGTAATGAAAGTGCAGTGTGTAAAAGTATGCTTTCCACTGCAGAATGGTCATACTCTTGGGTAAAATGGACACTTATTAAAAGCCAAAATTGTATGATATAAAAATAGCTTTAAAATCTTGACAGTAAACATTCACTTTATTCACAGCTATTTTTTTTCTTAAGTCATCCAATAGAAATCTCGGTTCATTTTACTGTGCTTCCAAAATGACATGAGAGTTTCACTGAAAGACCAACTGTTTTCATCATGGGAAAAGAAGAGTAGGAAGTGGCATTTATGTATCTATGTATGTATGTATATATGTATATATGTATGTGTGTATTTATCCCTCTGTTTATTGATTATACACTCTAGTACAACATGGACAATAATTAAAATACTTTGTTAATTACAAGATGATCATATTATTATAAAATTAATTTTAAAATGTACTCAATGAATTGATTTGAAAAATTCTCCTTGCAACTGATTCAATAAGGCACATACAACTAGTGGCCAACCTTAAATGTTCCTTGCTTTCTGCCCAAACAGGAAATGTTTTTTCCTCCTGGAGTTTAAATAAACTAGACTAAACAACCCCCTACAATGCTTTCATCACAGACAAGTAAGATTAAGTTATAAGAATAACAGAAAGGAGAGAAAAGAGAAAGGGAGAGGAGGTAGGTAGAAGAGCAGTACTCAAATGAATAATAAATGTGTAACAGGTCTCTGCAAAAAAAAAAAAAAAAACTTTTTATAATGAAGACTCATTAAGGAAATTTTGATATTATCAATGTGTATTTGGCAACTATACCAACAGATACTTACTTTCGAAGGTAGTTGTTGACACATTAAAAGACAATTGGGTAGCACTTTAAAAAGTAAAATGATTAGGCTGAGGGATGGACTACTCCTAAGAAATCTGATCTAATTAGAACATCCAAAGATGGAAACGTGTAACACGTTTGCCTATAAAATGCTCATCACCGAACCCAGAATGGTCAATCAAAGCCATGAAAAAACGGGGGATAGGCTAAGGTTTCTCCCACTTGTACTCACCAAGTCCCCAAACGCAGAATCAGCAACAGGAGCAGCAGCCTCACCCCGCCGCAATGACTCCATAGGAATAAAGGAAAAAGAAAAGGACTTTTCCAAGAATCCATTGAGTTTGTTCTTCTCGTTCTGAGGGGGCTAGTTTAAATCTCCAAACAGAATACTTATTCTGCTATCTCAGCAGTACCCTGGTGAGAAAGGGAGAATGTGAGGACGGAAAAACGCCCCCCAAACAGGTAGCATCCGATGCTTGAGAGGACTGGAGGCAGCGTGGCCAATAAGATCAGCAAAATCTTGGCATAAATTAGCTTAAAAAGTGTTGGGCGAATCAGGGGCTCCGAGGGGTGGGGCTTCATTTACTAGAAAGGGAGACCGGTCTGGGTGTCTGCAATAGATTGGGTCTAAAGGAAAAGAAAAACAAAGCCTCTTCTGGTTCAGAGCTAGAGAGCCAAGTTGGTTGGGGTTCGATCAATATCCCTATCCCGGAGAGAGAGACACTCCCCCCACTCCGTCTTCTCAACGCTTACACTGGCTCCGCATCCCCAGACAGCCAAGCTTGACTTCACGGCTGACTGATTTTCTTCCCCAACTCATCTTGGATTCAGAATTTCTCCTCAGGATGAAACCCATGTGATCTAGCTGGGCAGAGGAAGGCCGAGCCGGTCTTAACCTTCCCCAGGCACAAATGAATAACTGGGACACCTGAGAGAACCTTGGGGAGGTTGGTATGCAGCCTGTGTTGATTAGCTTTTGTAGCTGTCACGCTACTGCCTATAGAGGAAGAAGACCTGCAGGCACCATCCTCCACAGAAGGATCTCAATGACACCAGGCGCCAGGCATGAAAGGGTTTAAAAAAAAAACACCCTAAAATGGTAAAAATTCTCTCTTCCCCTGAAACACAGCAGCCAAACGCCGCTGCTCATCCCGTCCCTCCCACCCACCCTCTTAGCTCGTGGTCTGCTTCCCTACGCACAAACAGTAATAGTGCCCTCTCTCTCTCAACCCCTCAAGCTTCTTCTCTTTTGCATTTTTAACTGAGGTGGCTGATAGCTAACTTCAGAAGCACAGCCTGAGTTTTGTTTGCAGCCGAGCCCTACGTTGCCATGAGAACGAGAAAGCCTTGTGGCAGCAGCTGGAACAACTGTATGGGTTGAGACTGACTGTGGTTGGTGCTCGCGTTTACTGGCGTTCTCTCTGCCCCTATGCTTTTTATTAAATCCCCATATCCAAGCATCTCTGCACGGGGCTGGGTTGGCTGGCTGTCTCATTAATTATGCCACAACCACCTGGAATTGGCCCTGTCCCTGGCTGAATCGCATTAATTAACTGGGCTCACCTAGACTATGGAAGTCAGGAGTCTCAGTGGTTGTGTGGAAGAGATAAGGTGACTGTTTCCTTCCCACCGTCGGAAGTACCCCAAACGAAGGGGGTCGGTGTAGTGATTAGGTTACAGATCTACATCTTCTACCAAAATTGACCAATTTCAAGTCTCAGATTCTTGCTCTTAATAATTGGTGCTGCATTGCTGTGTCTATGTGTGTGCGTGTATGTTTTCCTGATCATTGATTCTCCATTCAATTCAGGTCTTCTAAAATATGCTTTCTTCTTGCTACCTTTTATTATTCCATTCTGTAAGATATGTTAAAACATCATCTGTAGTAAAGAGTTTAAATAAAAATAAATTTTCATTCTAATAGATTCTGAGGGATCTGAGGTAATTAAGACTGATTAGTTAGCTAAGGAGAAAGACTGATGCAATTGAAAATGTATTTTGCACAAATATTTGAGATATTTATCGGAAGCATATAACTAATGTACTGATCTTATTAGTTCTTTCTGACACAATTCAGTAGAAATGCAGCATTGTGACTAGAAAATACTCATACCAGTTTTCACTAGCATGTTTTGTCAAATCAAGATAAGGGTATTTTCATGTTAATATGAATATAATCTTATAATCAGTGAGTCATGATTTTATTATCATTAATTCCTTGGACATTATTTGACCACTCATCTCTTAAGTCTTTTAAGATATGGACTTAAAGAAAATGGGAGAACAAGAAAAAGTGCAGGATTTATATCCCCATGGTTACAAATTATATGTCTCTTTAAGTATCAGAAGCAAGATTTCCAATAAGAAGATGTCTCATCCTCTTCACAGACTATTGCCCCTGGATTTATAGTTCAGATGACAATGTCAATTTCTTGCTCCATAGTCCCTTCCTTTTACACAATGCCTTTTTGTTTGGACCTTTTAAACTACATCTCTTCCTTCAAGTCTTCCCATAAAACATAACTTCTGGGAAGCAGATCCCCTCCCACTATCATGTTACTAAAGACTTCCCTGAAAAGTATGTGATGGCAGTGTCAACACTGGGGGACCAAAGGAATGGTATTTTTCAATACCAGTTGGATCTTGACATCTTGACTGCCTTTCTCTTTTGATCTATCAACTTGCTAAAGGATAATTAACCATAGTGTATATTTTTCATGGGTCCCAGAGCCCTTCTGGTTCTCACTAAGGGAATCAAAGTACTCCCTTAATTGAGAAACTAAGAGGTTTGTTCCTTTAATATAGGTGGAAGGCCATACTGTGCCGAAGAAGCTAGGAGAAAGCTCCTTCACCTTCTGCTCTGCATAAAGTGGTGAAGTGCTCTGATTCCCTAGATACTGACTGCCTTCTGCTGCCATGTAAACAACTCTTCTCAGTCTCCTTTTTCTGGCCAGGCCACAACAATGGCAGAGGCTTCAACATCAGTAAGAACAAGGGCCAAAATTTTGACAACTACGATTAGATATTTTTCCCTGACATATAATACACCAAGTTGTGCTTTGGACAATATATCTTCAGCATGGCTCAGATGACAGCTTTGCAGTAGGTTTGAGCCATGGCCTTGGTGCATGTTTGGCTTCTCTAGGCTTTTACCTTTCCAAATGTTCTTGGCCACAACACAAGTAGCTATTTACCTGATGTTCATTCTTAGTGGAAACATTCCTTCTGGGCCAGTGTCTAACACAGTATCTTGAACATGTAAGTTTTTAATAAATAATATTTGTGAAATTGAATTGTTGAGTTGAAAATGGGTTAAATCAGAATTAAGCAATGTCATTATTTCTTTTTTAGCATCTACCCAATAAAATTTGTTAGAAGATTCACCCAGAGAGGACCAAACTTTAACAAAATGATGTTGTAGATAATGTTTTAAGCTTATCCACGTTACAATTATAATCTCTGATTATGAGTTTTGACAATTCAGTGGCCTCATGCTGACCAAGGTCAACCTAGAATATGTCACTCCAAGACCCCAATGATGCCTGCTCTTCACATGCAGTATCTCATACTCACAATTTAGCAGTCCAACCTTACACCATCATAACTTAATTGCCATATATCTGAAAGACCAAACTTCTGAAGAAGTGAGTGCAGCCATTTGTAATTTCATTGGCATTACTTATAAGTCTTTTCAGGTCTCTTTGAAATCATCTGTATCCTAATTTCTTTTTTGAGACTTTAGTTTTTTTTTCCAAATTACATATAAAATAATTTTTAACATTTGATTTAAAAAAAATGATTTCCAGATTTTCTCTCTCTATCCATCCCTCCCCTCATTGAGAAAGCAAGTAATTGAGTCATGCAAAACAAATCTTTACATTAGTCATGTTGTGAAAGAAAACACAGACAAAAAAAAAAACAACCAAAAAAATAAAAATAAAAAATAGCATGCTTCAATCTGCATTCATACTTCACTAGTTCTTTCTCTGGAGGTGGATAGCATTTTTCATCATTAGTCCTTCAGAATTCTCTTACATCAATAAATACCTAAGACATACAGTTGATCATCTTACAATATTGCTGTCACTATGTACAATGTTCTCCTGGTTCTGTTCACTTCTCCTTGTTCAGTTCATGTAAGTTTTTCCAGTTTTTTTTAAAGCATTCTGATCATCATTTCTTATAGCATAATAGTATTCTATCACAATAATATACCACAAATTATTTAGCCATTCTTCAATTGATGAGCATCACCTCAATTTCCAAATTCTTTTCCACCACATAAAAGTAGCTGCTATAAATATTTTTGTACATGCAGTTCCTTTTCCTTTTTTTTTTCTTGAATCAATTTGGAATACAGATTTAGTAGTGATATTTCTGGGTCAAAGGGTATGCAAAGGTTTTATAGCCTTTTGTGCATAGTTCCAAATTTCTCTCCAGAATGATTGGATCAGTTCACAACTCCACCAATGGTATATTAGTGTCCCAATTTTCCCACATCTTCTCCAACATTTATCATTTTCCTTTTCTGTCATATTAAACAATCTGATAGGTATGAGATGGCACATCAGTATTGTTTTAATTTTTATTTCTCTAACAATAGTAATTTAGAGCATTTTTCATAAGACTATACATATCTTTGATTTCTTCATCTGAAAACTGCCTGTTCATATCATTTAACTATTTATCATTTGGGGAATTTCTTATATTCTTATAAATTTGACTCAGTTCTTTATGTATTGGAGAAATGAGGCCTTTATCAGATACATTTGCTATGTTTTCTTTCACAGTTTTCTGCTTTCTTTCTAATCTTGGCTGTATTGGTTTTGTTTGTGCAGCCCATTTTTAGTTTGATGTAATCAGAATTATCCATTTTACATCCTGCAACACTTTCTACCTCTTTGTTGTTGTTTTTGTCTGTTTTTAAATTTATTTTAAACAAATACAAAACAAGAAAAGGAAAAAATTGCCATATACACATCGGAGTATAAGAGAGGATTCAATATAAAGCAACAAATTTCTATTTCGAGAAAATCTATATAACGAATACTACACATTATTTTCAAAACTGTCCATCTTTTCTTTGCTTTCTTTGTTTTTTTTTACTCTGCTGGGTGCTTTTTATTTTATCTTTTTCTCCTTCTTCTTCCCCCACCCCCAAGGAGGTTGCATTAATGAGATAGATAGATAGATAGATAGATATGGAGGTTTCAGAATTTGGCTATGATATTGTGATGCAAATCAGTGATTAAAGATCTTTCCTGCCCATTCAATAGGCCTCAGGTGGGCCTAAGGGAGTAGAGGCAGGCCTATATTACTTACTAAATGCTAAGCCCTAGGCCTACACCATTTTGCTGAATGGATGTGAGGCCCTCAGGCCCTAAGAAGAGCGTATATACCCAGAAGGTTTAAACATTAAGGTTAGAATTCAGCCCCAGGAGAAGTAAGATGACAGAGGTGAGGATCTGCAGACTAGCAAGCTACAGAATTCAGAATGCTGCAGAGAGGCATGAGAGAGTGCAGAGCAGAGAGTGGAGACCAGAGAACTGAGGGGGGAGAGAATGCAGGCAAGCAGATGGTTGGGATTTGTGAGTGTTTATGGGAAGGTCCCAGAAAGGGGGAAGGTTGCAGGATGACTTGGTTCTTTGCTGTAATACCATGTTATAATTTCCTTGTTGTTACATTGAGATGAACTTACTGGTTTTGGAATACAATTACTGCTGTCAAGTTGGGGTTATTGGTTTTGGAATTTGATCCTTGTAACAACAACGTTTCTAGTAGCTACTGCGGCTGTGTAAGACCAATTGCACCAGCGCATAGGAAGGCGGCTAATAAAGGTTCTTTGATCTGCTTTTCTAAGGAAAACAAATTTAACGGGTTAACAATCTCAGCTTAATTAAACATACATATATCATTTACTTAGTTCAGGGTGAAAACATCAGCCCCCTGAACTTCAGGGCAAACATAAACAGAAATTACAAGCATACATTAAAATAGAGCTAGTAACACAAACCAGTCTATCCATAGCAATGCATAGTTACCAGAGAAGCACCAACATCTGTCTGGGTTATCAAAGCCAGGGTTCGGGGTGGGGGGGGGGGCTTTTTCGATGGCTTGCCCAGAGTCTTGTCACTCACTGAGTGCACCCCCAAAAGTCAAATGCTAACCTTCCAGTACATATACCCTGTTCCCTGTTCAGGACCCTGAGGCCTTGAGGCTCAACTTAGCATTTAGGGTGTGGGGAAATCACTAACACCAGGGTGTGGTATGTGGGAAAGTTCCTCAACCACCTGCACCACATATAGGAATCAAGGACTCTCAGCCACCCTGGTGCTGAGAAGCATTCCAAGACAAAAGATCCCACTTTACCTGCCCCATTCAAACAAAGGCCAGACTCATCAAAGGCATTTGAGAGTCTTAGCCTCCCAAAAGAGGAGAACAGCAAAAAATCCCACCCTGATTACCATTATAATCCTCTGGTTTCTAAATACATGTTATACTTCTCCTGCCTTCTACATAAAGAATCTCTTATACTTGGGGATTACAAACTATACAGGCATGTTCATGGTCATCTTCCAGGTCATGAATTTTGCCTTACTGATACAGATATTCCTGTAGGTTTTCTTCTGAGGATCTCTTTCGGGTGGCGATTGGTGGATTTTTTCTATTTCTACTTTCCCCCTCATTCTAAAACTTCAAGACAATTTGCTTTAATTCTTTCTTGTATTATTGTATCACGATTTTTTTTTAATTGTAGCTTTTGGGTAGTCCAGTTATTCTTATGTTTTCTCTTCTTGATCAGGTCAGTTGTTTTTCTTACAAAATGTTTCACATTCTCTGCTATTTTTTTCATTCTTTATATTCTGTTTTATTATTTTTTCCTTAAATAGTATTTTATTTTCCCCACAATTGCAAATCAAGAACATTTTTATCGTTCATTTTTACAAGATTTTGAGTTCAAAATTTTCCTCCCTTCCTCCCTCACCTTCCCTCTTCTAAAAATGTTAGATAATTTGATATAGTTCATACATACGTTTTCACGTAAAATGTATTTCCACATTCATCATGGTCTTCGAAGAAGAAACAGTAAATGTAAAAAAAACAAAACAAAACACAAGAATAAAGTATGTAAAAAATTGCTTCTATCTTCATTCAGAGTCCATCAGTTCTTTATTGGGATATGGATAGCATTTTCCTTTGTGAGTCCTTTGTACTTGTCTTAGATCATTGCAAGGCTAAGAAAAGCTGAATCATTCATAGTTGATCATCACATGATATTGCTGATAGTGTGTACTGTGTTTACCTGGTTCTGCTCATTTCACTTTGCATCAGTTCATACAAGTCGTTCCAAGTTTTCCTTTTCTCTGTATGTGTCTCTCTATTTCAAGTGTGTTTCTGGTAAGCAACATATTGCAGGATACTGGTTTTTGATCCACTCTGCTTTTTATTGGAGAATTCCTCCCATTTACATTTGCAGCTATGATTACTACCTATGTATTTCTCTCCATCCTATTCTTCTTACTGTTTCTCCTCTCTCTCCTTTCACCCTTTCCCACAACCCTCAAGTTTTGTTTCTTTCTACAACTTCCCCTGATCTGCCCCACCTTCTGTTAGTCCCCACCATCTCACATTTATTTAATCTCCTCTTCTCCTACTTCCCTCTCACGTAAGATAGATTTCTATATTCGTCTGATTGTGTATATTATTTCCAACATTGATGAGAGTAAGGTTCAAGCAATGACCATTGTTCCCCCCTCCCATCTTTCTCTCCACTGTAATGCATCTTTCTTGCCTCTTCATATCAGATAATTTACCCCATTCTACCTCTCCTTTCCTTCTACACCCATTGTACTCTTTTTCATCCCTTACTTTTTTATGTCATTCCCTCAAATACACCTTATACCCATACCCTCTATGTTTATTCCTTCTATCTGTAATGTTAGTGTTTTAAGAGTTACAAGTATCATCTTCCTGTGTACAGATGTAAACAGATTAGTTCTACTGAATCCTCTCTCTTTTCTTTTCCCTTTTTACCTGTTTATGCTTCTCTTGGGTCTTGATATTGGAGGTCAAATTTTTGGTTTAGTTCTAATCTTCTTATGAAGGCTTGAAATCCTTCTATTTTGTTAAATGACCATTTTTTCCCTTGATGTGTTATGCTTAATTTTGCTGGGTAAGTGATTCTTGGCTATTGTCCTAACTCCTTTCCCCTCCAAAATATCATTTTCTATGACCTCTGATATTTTGATGTTGCAGCTGTCAAGTCCTGATTGTGACTCTTCAATATTTGAATTGTCTCTTTCTGCTCACTTGCAGTATTTTTTCCTTGACCTAATAGTTCTGAAATTTGGTTATATTTCTGGGGGTTTTTGTTTTGGAATCTCTTTCCTGAGGTGATTGGTGGATTCTTTCAATACCTATTCTGCCCTCTGGTTCCAGGACATCGGGGCAGTTTTCCTTTACAATTTCTTTAAAGATACTGGCCAGAACCTCCTTTTGGTTATGGCTTTCAGGTAGTCCAAAGATTCTGATATTGTCTCTCCTGGATCTATTTTCCAAGTCTGTTGTTTTTCCCATGAAGTATTTTATATTTTCTTCCATTTCTTTTCATTCTTTTGAATTTATTTGATTGACTCATGATGTCTCATAAAGTCATTAGCTTCCACTTGCCCAATTCTAAGTTTTAAGGTATTGTTTTCCTCAATTAGCTTTTGTACTTTTGTACAATTTGACCAATTGTACTCTTTAAAGAGTTGTTAGTGGAGTTGTGAACTGATTCAACCACTCTGTAGAGCAATTTAGAACTATGCCCAAAGGGCTATAAAACCACACACCTCCTTTGGCCTAACAATACCACTAGTAAATCTGTATGTCTAAAGAGATTTTTTTTTAAAAAGGAAAAGAACTTATATGTACAGAAATATTTATAGCAGCTCTTTTCTGTGGGGAAAGAATTAGAAATTGAGGGGATGTCCATCAATTGGGGAATAGCTGAATAGGTTGTGATATGTGATTATGATGGAATACTATTGTACAATAAGAAATGAAGAGCAAGAGGCTCTCAGAAAAGCCTGGAAAGACTTATGTGGACTGATGAAAAGTGAAATGTATTGTGTACAAAGTAATAGCAATATTGTAAGATGATCAGCTCTGAAGAAGAAAATCAGCTATTGTCACCACTACAATGTTCCAAGACAACTGAAGGATTCATGATGAAAAATGCTATCCATCCCCAGAGAAAGAACTGTTGGTGTCTGAAAACAGATTGAAGCATACTTTTTTAAGCTTCATTTTTCTTCAGGGGTTTTTTTGGGGTGGGGGTCCATATTTTCTTTCACAACATAACTATTATGTTTTGCGTGACTACACCTGTATAACCTATATCAAATTGTTTGCTTTCTCAATGAGGGAAAGGAGGAAGGGAGAGAATTGAGAACTCAAAGTTTTAAAAAACAAATGTTTAAAATTGTTTTTAACATGTGAGGGGGATAAACTAAAATATTAAAGAAAAAAACTGAAGTAAAAAAGAGAGATGATATCTAGGCCCTTTTTTGATCATGGCTCTCAGTAGTCCAAGAATTCTTAAATTAGCTCTCTTCAATCTATTTTCCAGATCAATTGGTTTTTCTTTTCAATGAGATGGTTCACATTTTCTTCTGTCTTTTAATTTTTTTTAAATTTTTTTTATTGTTTCTTAATGTCTTTTGGAGTCCTTAGCTTCCACTTGCCCAATTCTACTTTTAAAGGAATTTTCTTCAGTGAGGTTTTGTACCATCTTTTCCATTTAGCCAATTCTACTTTTTAAGGAGTTCTCTTAAGTAGATTTTTCTTTTTGCCTATTTTCTCATTGACCCATTCTCTTTGAAGGTACCAAGAATCATTTTCAGAGCTTAGCTTGAATGGAACTCAGTGAACGTGCATTTCAACCCTTCCTTAAAAAAATAATTTACTCTACAACATTTAGAATCACAGAATTTTGAGAATTGGAAGGGACCTCAGCACCCTTTGGTCCAACCCATATATGAAAGGAATTCATTGTTGTATATCCCCAAATAGGCATCTAGCCTGTTTTGAAGACTGTTCCAGGAGGAAGAGCCTACCAAATTGAGAGGTAGCTCATCATACTTTTGGACTGGCAATCAACATTAAGAAAACAGAGGTCCTCCACTGGCCAGCAACAACCCACCCATACATGTGACCATTGGTCACAGTAAATAGAGAAATTTTGAATGCTGTTGATAAGTTCACTTACCTTGGCTGTATACTTTCTAGGGATATCCATATAGATGATGAGGTTGATGCATGCATTTTGAGAGGTAGTTTAGCTTTTGGGAAGCTCCACAAGAAAGTGTGGGAGAGAAGAGGTATTACGCTGCTTACTAAACTGAAGGTTTGTACTGACTTCATTGTTGTATGCCTAAGAATCCTGGACAATCTATCAATTCCATGGCATAAAACTGAACCACTTCCACTTGAATTGTCTTAGGAATATGCTGAATGTTACCTGACAATATAAGGTACCAGACACTGAAGTACTCTCTTGAGCTGAACCAGCAAGCATTCAAACCGTACTGCAGAGAACACAACTCTGATGGGCTGGCCATATACAACACAAAACTTTTATGGAGAGCTCACACAAGGGAAGTGCTCACATGGTGGTCAGAAGAAGCAATAATACAAGGCCACTCTCAAGGTCTCTCTGAAGGACTTTAGTTTTAATTGTGAGACATGGGAGACACTGGCACAAGAACACCAAGCCCACTGGTGTGCCAGCATCAAAGAAGCAGATTGTACTCCATGAGCAAAGCAGAATTGAAGTAGCACAAAAGAAATGTAAGCTGTCCAAATCCAGAGAAATCTCTATCTCAAATGTTCTAATGGACTACCTGTGCCCAATCTGTGTTCAAATTTGTATTGGATTGATAAGTCACAGCTGAGCATATTGTACCCTGACCCCAACATCATGATGTCATTGGTCTTCACTGAAAACAATGGACAAACAACAACAGCAGAAACAGAATTGTTGGGAATCCTTTCTAGTTATCAAACACCTTCAAATACTTGAAGATAAGTATTATGCCTCCCTGCCCATCTCCCATCTTGAGTTTTATCTTCTCTTCTTGAACATTTTTAGTTCATGCAGACAATCCCAAATGACAGGACGAAGACCCCATCATTGTAGTGCTGCACTGGAGACCCCCTTCCAAATTTGTCCAGGACTGTTAATGACTGCTTTTTTGTTTCAGCCATTCAAATAGATCTAAATCCATGCAACCTATCATCTAGTTCTCATCTTCATCTATTCAACAAGAATGTAATGGGAGATTTCACCAAATACATTGGTAAATGCTAGGTAAACTATATTAACAACGTTGCCCTCACTATACCAGCTAATTATCCTGGTCAAAAAAGGAAAATATAGTCAGTGTGTAATGAACTATTCTTGATAAATTCCTGCTGGCTTTTTTTTTGATAACTACTCTTTTTCTTAAATGTTTACTAATCATTCTTTCAATAAGACATTTTAGAGTATAATCAGGAATTTAAATCAAGCTCATTGACCCATAAGGATTTGAAGACTCTACCTCAACCCCCTTAAAATAAGTTACTTATCTTTCTCCAATCCTGCACATACCTCTCTAATTCTCTATGAATTTTCAAAGATTACTGACAGTGGCTGAACAATCATATCTGCCAATTGTTTCAATATATGAAAGTGTAATTCATGTTAGTTTGCTAATTATTTTCTTATTATTTTCTCACTTATCTTTCAATTCATTCATTTGGCTTAATGGTTTCATAGGCTCTGACCACCCACCCCCGCAAAAAACAAGTCTCTTTACAAGTAACATTTGAATCAGAATAATCTTACGTCATATATATTTTAACATTGTTTAACTTTTCAGATACTTGCCTGTATGTTCAAAGGTGAGAGAGTAGAGTTGAAGAAAAGGAGCAGACAGAACATGAAGGTATCTGATATTTGACAAAAGTGAAGTGAGTGAAGTAAAGGGAATTGAGAAATGCAAAAGACACTTCTATCTATTTAAAATTTCTGTATAGGAGAAGTCTTCTATGCCCTAATCTCAGCTTCTTTACCCCAATATCCCAGGCCCCCTACACACCACATTGATTGCTTAGAAAGCAATCTTATAAATTAATTCCCATCAAAATGTTGATATCCAATAATGACTTATTGTCCTCAAATATATTTGTTTTTTAACAAAAGAAACTTGATGTCATGAGTTTAACTCATATGAACAAGTCGCTAACAGTTAGAATTTCAGGAATGGTAACAAACCAATTAGAAAGAAATTTTTATCCAGGGAGACTTCCTAAAACCTTGAACATCATGCCACATGAGGTGGGGTTGGAAAGAACTTTTCTTTTTCTCTACTAATCACTTGCTATACATGCTTAATTTAATTACCCTTGACTGACAATTGACTCACAGATTTCATACACAATAATAGACCCACGTCCTTGTACTTTGACCTCATAATTCTACTTTTCTAACTTATTCATTTTTCATACCCCAGTTAATTCCCCCAAATCTCATCCATTGTTTCAGAACAAGAAGCACATCACCTTCAGTCACCCACTGGGAAAGGCTTGAAGAAGGATGTAGGCATAAACCTGAGTCACATTTCTTTCAATCAAAATTGATCTGGGATGAAGAGGGATCATTGAAAACTGAAATGCATATGTTATCTTGGGCCCTTCAAGTAGTTTCCTTTATAATATTTAAAAATATATATTTTTACCTCATCATATGTCTTGTTCCCTGTCTATGAAGCTCAATAGAAGCTTGGTGTCTGTAACATATATCTGTATACTCAACACATGCACAACACATATAAGCATGCTTTATCTAAGAACTATTGACACCCCAGTGCACAATTTAAGTGCATTCATATTGTTTATTGCATACAATATTCTTTCCATGAACATATCTTGTTGACAAAGATACCTTTTTCAACACACAATGGCTTCAAATGGTAGAAATATCTAACTGAAAGTTTCATTAACTAAAGCTCATGAACCTACCAAGTAATCTACTTAAATAGATCAATTCTTGTATCTTTGTCAAATTACTCAATCATACTCATTATATATTGCAATATACTAGGAACCAACTAATCAATAAGCATTTATTAACCACCAAGTACTTTGTACTATGATAAGCACTGGGGACACCAAAGCAAAAGATGGTCTCTGCTCTCTGGGAGCTCATGGTCAAATGAAGGAGAGAGCATGTAAAGAACTATGTACAAATAAGATACATGCAGGATAAACTGAAGATAATCAACAGGGTGAAGGCACTAGCATTAAGAAGGATCAGCAAAGGCTGATTGAAGATAGGATTTTATCTGGAACACTAAGGAATAATAGGAAGCCTGGAGGCAGAGATGAGAAGGGAGAGAATTTTTGGCATAGGAGACAGCCAGTTAAAACGTGCAGAGGCTGAAGATGAACCCTCTTGTATGTGGGATAGCAAGGAAGCTGGTGTCCCTGAATCACAGTGAACTCAAACTGTACAGTTTTAGGACTTTCTCCAGGTTTGCTTAGCAGCACATGTGTAGGAATGAAGGAAGCAAATGATAGGAATGATGTAATTCTGAGGACTGGCAGGACAAGATCTGAGATGCAGTAAGTGAGCAAAAGACTCAAGAGAAGAGGAGAGGCAGCTTGGTTCATGTAGGGATCAAGATGGGGAACTAAGGAGAGGGTAGCTAGTGCAGAGCTGATGACTGGGAAAAGAACTGAGGGACTGAGAGACTGGAGATCACAGTGAGGATAAAAATTAGAGCTTAGAGTTGCAAGGCAGAGAGAGAGATGGAATGACAAATTGTGATCAGATAAGAGAATTTCAAAGTTCATGAATGTGGAAATGCTGTGTTTGTGAGTGATGGCTGAGGTAGGGTGGCGAAGGAGGTGATATGGAATGATCAGGTTGAAAAATTATAAAGTTAGGATGTTGAAGGAGGATCAATATGTATGTTGAAGTCCCCTATTATCAGGGTAAGAGTTGAGGAGGAGAGGAAGATTGTGAACCAGACACAGAACTCATTAAGAAAAGAAGGAAGAATCTTAAAAGGCTCCCTGGGGAAGCCAATGTGTTAGCTGATCCAAAGAGATGGTTCTTAACAGCCCCGGCAGTAAGTGAAAGCCAAATTATTTTTTGTGAATTTTTACCTAATGTCACCTATCTCCATTTGTTTTCAGATATTATTTCTTCCATTATCATTAAATGCATTCATATCATTGAACACATAAAAGCACAGAAGAACAAACTAATCATAATTATTCCCTTGATTGGAACGGTTCTTGGAAGCGAGTGTCAGAAGTTATTTCCCACCGTATAGAAAACTCTTTAAACTCAATGAACCAATGATACCATGATAAGTCAGAGATGCAGTTGTTTTTTTTTTAATTGGGGATAGGGGAGGAAAAGAAACAATAACATTTTTTGAAAAGTTGAAGAAGAGGCAGAAACATGGAAAGCACTCTCGGCTAATAGTCAAGACTCAAGTTCAAGTCTTGGGTCCTCCAGAACCTCTCTCTGGGATTTGAAGTAAATGCCTCAAGTTCTCTGATCTATGAAAATAGAAAGTTAGATTTCATGATTGCTAATATCCCCTCTGGTATAAAATAATGATTGTATAATGCTATTATTAGATATGCTAGATATGTTATACTTGAAAGTCACACAGATGAACACATAACATTTATTTAAAAATACTATTAGGGACTTGTCTGCTTAGATATCATAGAAAATATCCCTTTTACCTCATCATCTGCAAGATGGTTATATGGAGAGGGCATAATAAACTATTCCCTCTCTACCTAGATCCAACCACAACAACTGACTTTGAAAATAGGAGCACAGCTATAGTTTATATGACTGAAATGAATTTTCTCCTGCAAGCCTTCTTTTTTTTCAAGCATGGTCTATCTTTTAAAAGGGGGTAGGTGTATCTTTCATGACCATTAAATCTTATATAAATTGAAAAATAAATATATGATTTTGTTAGAACCTTCAGAAGGATCTCCCTGTAGATACTTTATGGAGGGAAGACGATGATAAGGAAAGTTTCAAAGACAGCTTAGCAAAGAAATACACAAGACAATTCACTCTGTTTTGGGAGGTATTCTTTTAGGGGAACTCTCATTTTTGGTAAGCAAAGCAGCAGTTCTCTGCCACTTTTTTGACTTGAAAAAATTTCACCAAATTTTATGTAGAACATTTTCTATAAATAGAAATTCACCAAAAAAGTCATATCATTTGAAAAATTGGAATAAAGATCTTGGTGTCCTAGAGCAAATTGAAAGTGTGTTAAACAAAATTTATTTGGAACTCAAAGATTAAAAAAATGTTTAAAATTGTCTTAACATGTAATCGGGGAAAAATAAAATATTATTAAAATAAAAGTTAGTAGTATTTTTTATATCATGATATGACCTTTGCTTTGATCTGCTTTATATAACACATTCAATTTCTTGACTAGTTCATTGTCAACAACTGCTAATAAGAGGTAGCTCCAACAGCACAGCTCTCATCCTTCCAGGGTAGAGGCACACACCTATCATCTGTGCTGCTATGGTGACTAAGACTGGTGGATTATTTGAGTTTTGAGCTGCTACAGGGATAAAGCCCACCAGTTGTCACAGTAAATATGGCATTGATATAATGAAAACTATATTAGTAGAGGGCCATAAGACTGCCCAATTTGAGGCAAATAGCCCCAGGATGTAAAGTGGAGCAAGACTGCATTCTTGTCAGTATTGGGATTGGGATTGAGTGACCACTGCACTTACAGCCTGGACAGAATCCAAAATAAAACAAAACCGGATAGAGGAAGTGCTTAACCCAGCATAGCTCACTAATGGATAGAATGCAGTCAATGGTGGACAGCAATGGCTTGAACTGCAGTTACTCCAAATTAAACTATAACAACTGTAAACCTGAAGCTAAAGATTCATTTTCATAGCACTTTGAAGTGTAGTTTTGATATAAGAAATATGTTGGTGGCAAAACCACCATGATTTGGCAAATGATTAGTTGTGTGGTATGAAGAAGGATAAGGAGTTGAAGGTAATGGTGAAGATATGAACCTGAGGGACTAGAATAATGGTGGTTCCTTGCATAGAAATATGGAGGTTTGAAGGAGGGGTGAATGGGGGGGGAGAGAATGGCTTTTGTTTGGGATGTATTAAATTTGAGATATCTCTGGATCTGAAACGTTTAATAGGGTTGCGGTAATGTGGGAATATACCCTAGGTGAGAGTGACTGAATTGGATCTGCATAGAGTTGATACTTAAACCTATGGGAGCTGATAAGAGAGAGAGAGAGAGAGAGAGAGAGAGAGAGAGAGAGAGAGAGAGAGAGAGAGAGAGAGAGAGAAAAGGAGACACAAGGACAGAGAAACAGACAGACAGAGACAGAGAGAGTAGAGTCAGAAGAAAAGAGGCCCCAGTTCAAATGTCTGCAGAAACACTCACAGTGAGAGGGTATAATATTGATGATGTATGAACAAATGAGAATAAGAAGGAAGAGTAAGAAAGGTGAGAGGGAATTAAGAGAAATCAGGATAACCAAAATTCAGCAGGAAACAAAGAGTATCCAGGAGGAGAGCAGGGTCAGTGGAGTCAAATGCAGCGGAGATTATACATACACACACACACACACACACACATACACACACACACACACACACACACACATATATATATATATATATATATATATATATATATATATATATATATATGTATAAAGACTTAGAAAAAACATCAGATTTAATAATTTAGAAAAAACTAGTAACTTTGGAGAGAACAGTTTCATTTGAGTAGTGACGTCAGAAGCTAGATAGCAATGGGTTGAGGACAGAGTGAGAGGAGGGGGATAGAAAGAAACAATGAATGTTGACAGCTTTTTCTAAGAGTTGACCTAAGAAAGGATAGAAAGATAGTAGACCACAGCTTGAAGGGATGGTGAGAGCTACTGATAGTGTTTAAAGAATGAGGCAAAATAGGAATGCTTGAAGGTATTAAAGAAGAAACTAGTACATAGATGTTGACAGTTAGTGAAAGAGGATGACTGAGAGAGCAATATGCTGGAGAAGACAGGATGAAATGGGATTGAGGACATAGATAGAGCAGTTAACATGGCAGTAAGGGCTATCTTGTTATCAAATACTGGAAAATAGGGGAAGCAATAAACTCTTCCCAAAGCTTTGTTTTATAGAGGAACGATTCAGGCAACTCTTTGTTTTCCATCAGCTGCTCAGCTTGGTTTTCATTCCATGAATATGATGCCCTTTCATCAGAACCCCTGTTGTCTCTTCCCTTTTCAGCTTCCTTTTGCATGTTGTCTTCTCCATTACACCATAAGCTCTTTTGAGGATAGGGACTATCTCTTTTTCTAATTTGTTTCCCCAGCCCTTAATACAGTACCTGATGTATGGTAGGGAAAGAACAAATGTTTATCGACTGACAATTTAAGACTGCTTGAATAATCTTACTTGAAGTAGATGTGTATAGGGAATCACATCAAGCTGCAAGGAAGTACTGGCTTAGCACAGGGCTCTGTTCTCCATCTTGTTTTATCAATTATTTGGAAGAAAGAGTGGCAGGCAAAATGATTGCATTTATGAATAATAGAAGACAGAGAGAAATAGCAACTGTATCCAAGAGAAAAATTTAAGATTCAAGAATATGTCAACAATGAGCTAAAACTAACAAGATGACAAGACGTAATTTGATAAGGATAGAAATACATTTTCCTTAGGTATGTATATATGTATATATATATATATATATATATGATAGATACAGATAGATATAAATATATACCTACACATGTATATATGTATGTGTGTATATATCTGTATCTATTTATCACACCCATTGTTGGTTGTCTATTTCTGAAGAGGATCAATGACATCCCGGGGTGATGTCTTGACTTGCTATGAATTGGATGCAAGCAAGGCAGAGTTCCACAAAGTTGTCAGCCTTGTTCTCTCTTCCAGAATCTTAAAGTCCATTGACAAAGCAAAAGTCAAGATGCCTGGTGATGGCCCAGGATGTGGTGGATGACTTTGGTGTCTTCAATGTCTGTGCGGAGCCTGCTTCAGCTCTCTTCATGTCTATTGGAAGAAATTATGCTCATTCACTATTCTGTTGGGGAAGGATTCATATACTTGGGGTAAACACTTCATTATTTAACTGATGGGTTTGAAGCCTTCCAGTTA